>NW_015168811.1:48863-62198 GCF_001447785.1 Gekko japonicus
CTAAAAAAAACCATATCTGGATCCGGCTGAATTGGCCAACTATCGGCTGGGGTCCAATTTGGGCAAACTTATTGAGAGGGCGCTGGCATTATAGCTACAGGGCTTTCTGGATGATGCTTCTGTCCTAGATCCTTTCCAATCCAGTTTCTGCCCGGGATATGGGACTGAGTCGGCACTGGTCGCTCTTGTTGACGATCTCCGAAGGCATCTGGATCGAAGTAGCATGGCGGCACTGTTGTTGTTAGATCTGTTGGCCGCATTCGACACAGTCGATCATCAACTGCTGGCCTGCCACCTCGCTGACGTAGGGATTCAGGGGCTTGCCCTCTAATGGCTTGTCTCTTTTCTCGAAGGTCAGGGACAAAGGGTGGCGATAGGGGACCAGCTGTCCTGGAGACATCCTCTTGAATGTGGGGTGCCTCAGGGGGTGGTACTGTCCCTGATGTTGTTTAACATCTATATGCACTCCCTTGCCCAGATTGCCTGGAGGTATGGGCTTGGGTGTCATCAATACGCAGATGACACCCAGATCTATCTGATGCTGGGTGGCCAGTCTAGCTCTAGCCCAGAAGATCTTCACTGGGTGTTGCAAGCTGTAGCTGGTTGGCTCAGACTGAGTCGGCTGAAATGAAATCCTGCGAAGACGGAGGTCCTGGGCCTAAGTCGGGTCAGTTTGGGGTTGGGGCTCCCTCTCCCGGCCTTCAATGGGGTGCCGCTCGTGCCGGTGTCAAGGGTTAGGAGTTTGGGAGTGCTCCTGGACTCCACCTTATCGATGGTGGCCCAGGTGGCAGCCACTGCCAAGTCAGTCTTTTACCATCTTCAGCTGGCGTGGCAGTTGGTTCCTTTCCTTGACCGCGATGACTTGGCCACGGTGATCCATGCGACGGTCACCTCAAGGTTGGACTACTGCAACGCTCTCTACATGGGGCTGCCTTTGTTGCAAATCTGGAAGCTGTAGCTGGTGCAGAATGCGGCAGCCAGGCTGTTGATGGGTCTCACTAGACGGGACCACGTGCAACCTGCGCTGAAGGCACTGCACTGGCTGCCTATAGCATACCGGATTCGCTTCAAAGTGCTGGTTCTTACCTATAAAGCCCTTGATGGCCAGGGTCCAGCGTATCTAAGGGACTGCCTTTCTCCATATGTTCTCCCAAAAGCTCCACAGTCGGGGTTGCAGCACGTATTGGTGGTTCCCGGCCCCAAGGACATCAAGCTGGCTGCAACCAGGGCCAGGGCTTTTTGGCGGCGGCTCCTCTCTGGTGGAATGAGCTCCCAGAGCAGGTTCGGGCCCTGTCGGACCTGGCGCAGTTCCGCAGGGCCTGCAAGACAGAGCTCTTCCGCCAGGCCTTTGCATAGGAGCCGCTGTACCACCACCGAGTTGCCATCTTCGACGGTGGATTAGATCTGGAGGTGAGTCGGCCCTGGGCAGACGCCTAGTTAACCGAAGAATGTATGTTGTCAGGCTAGCCTGACAAATGGAACTCATCTTGGATTAAGGAAATTTAACATCAAGAGCACCGCACTTTACTTAATGATTGTTTTATACTGTTCAATGATTGTTTTTATGTTGTTTTAACGTTTGTTATGGCATTTGCCTCTGTTGTTAGCTGCCCTGAGCCCATTGGGGAGGGCGGGGTATAAATCTAATAAATAAATAAATAATAAATAGATATATGCACATATGCAACTCTGCAAAACAAATAAACAAACTGTACAGGCTATGCCCTCCTTTTCCAGTAAAGCACTGTACACATTTAAACAAATTCTGTATTTATGAACGGGGAACCATGCACACTTGAACTAGACCTCTGTATTACAGTGGGATCTGAAATAACAAATAACATGTGAAATAATGTGCAAAAATTAATGTGACAAATACCTGCAGAAATATTTGAAAATAATTGGGAAGGTTTTCACTTTCCTAGTCATGACCGCACTCAGGACACAGAGCCAAAAATACATGAGAAACTGAACATATCTATTTCACCCTTGCATTTTTAAACAAAATGTAGTTGCAGAGCATAAAATCTATCTCAGCACAAGGAAAAGGGCTTCTTAGCTCCATCCCCTCCAGCAATCATTTTTTCCCCTGCTTTTTCCCCGGGGGGGGGAAATAATGATGGGCAAATTTTACTCAGCTCAATTCAGAACCAGTTCAATAATTATGAGCTTTCATAATTCTAGCATTTTGTGGGGAAAATCATTTGTTTCTTGACACTTTTTGTCTTTCCCCTATTCAGCAAGTTATACACAGAGAAGAAGAGAAGGGCATACATGTACAGACCATAATGCAAATTCTGGTGGAGAAGGCTACCTTGGAGGACTCACATAACAACTGACTAAGTGGCCAAGTCCAGATAGGAACATGGTGGGTGGTGACATTGTGCCTCCATTCCAGTCCTCCTGAGCCTGAGTCTGCTTGAGTCCTCTGAAGACAACCCCACCAATTATGTCAGACGTTTTGGCCATCCAGAGCCACATATCACAGGTGCTGGAGAACCTGCCAACAGGTCACATACCAGCATAGCAAGGCATACCAATGTGGGCCCTTTAAAGATACAACCTAAGAAAATGGGAACAGGAAGGATCTTCAGAACTTGTTCTGGTTTATAAAAGTTCAGTCTTTCTCAGCAAACTGACACCATTAGAGCTATTTCCCATTGTGTAATATTGATATATCTTACTGTATTGATCCCTGCAATTGTGGTTCCCAGGGTGGAGAGCTGTTTGGAAATTCAGTTACCACCACCCCATCTCAAAAGAAACATAACTCAGGAAAAATGAGGGTCTTTCAGATCAGAGAGGATTTTAACCACATAGTACCTTTAAAACAAAAACAAAAAAAACCAACACCTGAAACTACTAGGTCACACAGAGAGAAGCAACTTTCTAAACAAACCTCTGCATGGTCAGGTGGTTACCAACCTGGGTAGCCTAGGCTAGCCTGATCTCATCAGATCTTGGAAGCTTAAGCAGGATTGGTCCTGGTTAATACTTAGATGGGAGACCACCAAGGAACTCCAGGATTGCTATGCAGAGATAGGCCACGTCTCTTGCTTTGAAAACCCTACAGGGACACCATAAATTGGCTGTGACTTGATGGCACTCTCCACCACCACCATATGCATGCAGGGTGATCACTTAAGCTGGTGGTACACCAGAATACTTTAGCTCAAAAACAACAAAAATGGATATGAAATCCCTTAAGCAGAGGTACGGGTGTTCACAAATATGAAGTTCAGGGTCGGATTTGGATGCAGACTGTGGAAACAGACAGAGAGATAGAAATAATAAGAGTTACTATGACGGACCCCTGTCACTCCCACTATCAGGCAGCTTTTCCCACCAAAAGTTTTGTTCCTTGCTGTGCCTGAGCAGTCCCAAGTAGCATGTTAATATTTGTGTTTTTGATGGTCTATTTGTACCATCCTGTCACACAGAATATAATTTGGCTTTTAGCCCAGCCCAGGAACTTGATGGGAAAAACAGGGCGGGGTATAAATCCAATTTCTTCTTCTTCTTCTTCTTCTTCTTCTTCTTCTTCTTCTTCTTCTTCTTCTTCTTCTTCTTCTTCTTCTTCTTCTTCTTCTTCTTCTTCTGCTGTACCACCACCGAGTTGCCATCTTCGACGGTGGATTAGATCTGGAGGTGAGTCGGCCCTGGGCAGACGCCTAGTTAACCGAAGAATGTATGTTGTCAGGCTAGCCTGACAAATGGAACTCATCTTGGATTAAGGAAATTTAACATCAAGAGCACCGCACTTTACTTAATGATTGTTTTATACTGTTCAATGATTGTTTTTATGTTGTTTTAACGTTTGTTATGGCATTTGCCTCTGTTGTTAGCTGCCCTGAGCCCATTGGGGAGGGCGGGGTATAAATCTAATAAATAAATAAATAATAAATAGATATATGCACATATGCAACTCTGCAAAACAAATAAACAAACTGTACAGGCTATGCCCTCCTTTTCCAGTAAAGCACTGTACACATTTAAACAAATTCTGTATTTATGAACGGGGAACCATGCACACTTGAACTAGACCTCTGTATTACAGTGGGATCTGAAATAACAAATAACATGTGAAATAATGTGCAAAAATTAATGTGACAAATACCTGCAGAAATATTTGAAAATAATTGGGAAGGTTTTCACTTTCCTAGTCATGACCGCACTCAGGACACAGAGCCAAAAATACATGAGAAACTGAACATATCTATTTCACCCTTGCATTTTTAAACAAAATGTAGTTGCAGAGCATAAAATCTATCTCAGCACAAGGAAAAGGGCTTCTTAGCTCCATCCCCTCCAGCAATCATTTTTTCCCCTGCTTTTTCCCCGGGGGGGGGAAATAATGATGGGCAAATTTTACTCAGCTCAATTCAGAACCAGTTCAATAATTATGAGCTTTCATAATTCTAGCATTTTGTGGGGAAAATCATTTGTTTCTTGACACTTTTTGTCTTTCCCCTATTCAGCAAGTTATACACAGAGAAGAAGAGAAGGGCATACATGTACAGACCATAATGCAAATTCTGGTGGAGAAGGCTACCTTGGAGGACTCACATAACAACTGACTAAGTGGCCAAGTCCAGATAGGAACATGGTGGGTGGTGACATTGTGCCTCCATTCCAGTCCTCCTGCGCCTGAGTCTGCTTGAGTCCTCTGAAGACAACCCCACCAATTATGTCAGACGTTTTGGCCATCCAGAGCCACATATCACAGGTGCTGGAGAACCTGCCAACAGGTCACATACCAGCATAGCAAGGCATACCAATGTGGGCCCTTTAAAGATACAACCTAAGAAAATGGGAACAGGAAGGATCTTCAGAACTTGTTCTGGTTTATAAAAGTTCAGTCTTTCTCAGCAAACTGACACCATTAGAGCTATTTCCCATTGTGTAATATTGATATATCTTACTGTATTGATCCCTGCAATTGTGGTTCCCAGGGTGGAGAGCTGTTTGGAAATTCAGTTACCACCACCCCATCTCAAAAGAAACATAACTCAGGAAAAATGAGGGTCTTTCAGATCAGAGAGGATTTTAACCACATAGTACCTTTTTAAAAAAACCCTGAAACTACTAGGTCACACAGAGAGAAGCAACTTTCTAAACAAACCTCTGCATGGTCAGGTGGTTACCAACCTGGATACCCTAGGCTAGCCTGATCTCATCAGATCTTGGAAGCTTAAGCAGGATTGGTCCTGGTTAATACTTAGATGGGAGACCACCAAGGAACTCCAGGATTGCTATGCAGAGATAGGCCACGTCTCTTGCTTTGAAAACCCTACAGGGACACCATAAATTGGCTGTGACTTGATGGCAATCTCCACCACCACCATATGCATGCAGGGTGATCACTTAAGCTGGTGGTACACCAGAATACTTTAGCTCAAAAACAACAAAAATGGATATGAAATCCCTTAAGCAGAGGTACGGGTGTTCACAAATATGAATTTCAGGGTAGGATTTGGATGCAGACTGTGGAAACAGACAGAGAGATAGAAATAATAAGAGTTACTATGATGGACCCTGTCACTCCCACTATCAGGCAGCTTTTCCCACCAAACGTTTTGTTCCTTGCTGTGCCTGAGCAGCCCCAAGTAGCATGTTAATATTTGTGTTTTTGATGGTCTATTTGTACCACCCTGTCACACAGAATATAATTTGGCTTTTAGCCCAGCCCAGGAACTTGATGGGAAAAACAGGGCGGGGTATAAATCCAATTTCTTCTTCTTCTTCTTCTTCTTCTTCTTCTTCTTCTTCTTCTTCTTCTTCTTCTTCTTCTTCTTCTTCTTCTTCTTCTTCTTCTTCTTCTTTTTGAAATGGCATTTGAGACAGAATAACACTCAAACAGAGGGTTGGAAAAGCTGAGGTAAAACTTGTTGGTACACTTCGTTTAACAGGCAAAATATCCTAGGCTCTTAACAGTGAGAGATATTTTACTTAGTATTTTAGTTAGAGCAACAATGTTTCTTCAGAGAGTTTCCTATGACAGTAACTCACTCTTTTCTCGAAACGACAGTTTATTGAGTTGTCTAAAACTGTTTCCCCTTCATATCAGACTTGGGGTCATCCACAGAGCCAGAGAAACTGGGCATGAATTAATCTTCATCTCCACAGAAGATATAACCCTGTTCCTTTTAGCTTGAAAGGGAGTTTCAGCACACTACCCAGTCACTCTAGCCAAATCACCATCCCAGTTCTGGTGTCTGCGTAAAGTGTACTTCAGCTTGGACTGACTTTTAATCTTTGAATTCTGTTAAGGGATACTTCCTCAGGATAGGAATGCTATAGTTAAGGCAAAGGAGTCTTTTCCTTGCACTCTAAGGTGAACCTGTCTGACTTTTCCTGTCAGACTCAGTTGACTCCAAACTGTCAGAAACCAACTGACTGCCTTCAGACTGTTTCCAACAGACAGAACCTCTGGAATGGAATGAATTGAACTGAACTGAACTCTCTTCAGCACTCGGCTGATCATATAAATTTTCCTCAGCTGGAGCTGGCCAGTCAGAGATGAGGAGCAGCCTGTCACTCAAACTCTCCATTCCAATGGAATGTTAACCTTTTCCCTCCCATATATCTGATTCTGCCCCACCAGGAATCTGGTTTTTAAGTGCAGTCTGTCACATAACTCAGGCCTCACCAGTTTGATTTAGAAAATCTATTGATCTTAGCTTGATTTGCCTGCTGGGTGGAGTCAGCCCTTCCCCCAGCAGCAAAAAAAGTAACATAACATGGTGGCCCAGAGGTGGTATTGTGCACTGTAAATTTCATATTGCAAAGGCACTGCCATGCTCTGTTGATGTCATGACTGTTTATCCATCTACAAAATAGATGGTTTTGCAGTTCATATAGTTTCAAAGTGAGAGTAACGGATTCAACATGAAATTAACTTCTGTACATGTGTCTTCAAAACTTTAAAAGTCTTGTCTGCTAAATGTGTATATGCAAAATCTTACAGAATGCTATTTTACAGAGACAGAACACTGATCTCACTTATACTGAGTCAGACCGTTGCTCTATCAAGGTCAGTATTGTCTGCTCTAACTAACAGCAACTCTCCAGGTCTCAGGTCTTTTAAATCCTTTAACTGGGGATGTTGGGAACTGAATGACGTTCTGAATGCAAAACAGATGCTCTACTACTTAGCCATACTAACATTTATTTTGAGGGAAATGCCAACTGATCTATACTACAGTTCATACATGGAACCACCAGGATAAAAGGTGCCAAATTCCATGCTGGATTGTGGAGCCTTCAGGAAAATTTAGAGGGTGTTCCTTTCTTTCCCTTTACTAAGAGTTGCACAATGTTCATATCTAAATAAAGACCCAGAACATTCAGAAATTATTTCATTAAAATGACAAAAAAGCTACCTCTTGATGTTTGTGAGAAATGCCAGATATTTTGAGCAAAACTGAAATAATCATGTTACAATTAAGTCTGAACTATATTTTCTACATCAGTAATGGGGAAATGTTCTGTAATTAAACTAACACATTAAACAGTAACATAATTCCTTCGGTTTTTAAAAATATAATAGTAGCAAATATAAGTTGTTGTAGCTTCAGTGACATTCTGAATGCAAAACAGATGTTCTACTACTTAGCCATACTAACATTTATTTTGAGGGAAATGCCAACTGATTCATACTACAGTTCATACATGGAACCACCAGGATTAAGGGTGCCAAATTCCATGCTGGATTGTGGAGCCTTCAGGAAAATTTAGAGGGTGTTCATTTCCCCCCCTTTACTAAGAGTTGCACAATGTTCATATCTAAATAAAGACCCAGAACATTCAGAAATTATTTATTAAAAAATGAAAATAAATCTCTCTCTTGATGTTTCTGAGAGATGCCAGATATTTTGAGCAAAACTGAAACAATCACGTTACAATTAAGTCTGAATTGAACTATATTTTCTACATCAGTAATGGGAAAAAGTTCTGTAATTAAACTAACACATTAAATACTAACATAATTCCTTCAGGGTTTTTTTTAATATAATAGTAGCAAATAATTTGTTGTAGCTTCAGACGAGGCACTTGGTTTTGTCGCTTTGAAAATAAGGGGAAATAAAACATTCAAAATGGAAAGCATCAATATTATTTTAAACTAAAAGGATGGTTATACCCTTTGGGCTCAGAAAGCGTGAATAAACAGAGTTCCCTTGACATTGTTATTGCTACATAGCAGAAACTCATTCTTTTTTTCCTAGAGAAAATGCTCTGAAAATAAATGTAGTATAATGGGTCTAACTTGCGCTAGGTTATGCATGCATAGGTCTTGCTGATTTCAGTCAGACTCACTTGTAGGAATGTGTGCCATTAGTATGAATGAAAGATCAACAACACTGGGTCTATATCCAAGAGGCAAAACTGCTGGGGGTATTTTGTATCTATAATAAAATGCCCCATACTACTGTGAATCTTCCTTCTTATGACTCGTTTTGTCTGTGGGAGCAGAATGGATTCCATCTGAAAGTGAATTGGGAACTAACACAGTCTGGGGAACTCACAAATTTTCATCACAATCACCCTTTCCTTTCAGGAACACCTTAGGACAGGGCTCCCCAACCTTTTTGACTCTGTGGGTACCTTTGGAACTCTGGCACAGGATGGCAGACACAGCCACAAAACGGTTGCCAGAGAATGGCTGCTGCAGGAGGCAGAGCCAGCCACCAAATGGCTGCTGCAGTTTACCTTCAGTCACACAGTGAAGATCCCTGAGTTCTGATGGCAACTGCTGCCAAAGCAACATTTTAACAAATCTGCACAGCCAATGATATCTCCAGTGGTGAATCAAAAGCCTTGCAGGATGAAAGCCCCACCTGGCCCCTCTCACGTCCTAAAAACACATGATGGGCACCAGAAAAGGTGTTGGTGGGTGCCATGGTGCCCACAGATACCATGTTAGGTAACCCTGCCTGAGGAGAACCCCACCAAACACCCAAAGCAGGGCAACAAATATGGGATATGGGCAATGTTCCCTCTAAGCTGTAGAATCTTGTGAGCAAAAATTCTGTTTTGCGAGCTACTGGCATTAAAGCTGTGAGTGAGTGATTTGGCTACTGCATAAGTTAGTTTGCTCTGGAGCCCTCCTTCCTGAGCTAAGACAAAAATGTGTGAGCCAGAGGCTAAAAAACTGTGAGCTAGCTCACACTAACTCAGCTTAGAGGGAACACTGGATATGGGTAAGAAATGATCCAATGGCCAGTGATGTCAAAAAATATCTACTCCTCCCAGCTGTTTGTTTACCAAGCAGCCAAACACATCTGTAGACTGAGGTAAAGAGATGCTTGGGTTCACTTGTGCTGTGAGAGTAGACATGATGATTGGGTCCAGCTGTCTTGGCATAATTCAGCCTCCCAGCATGAGCATACTGATCTACTATTCATTCCCAATGCTAGCTAGTGATGCTGAAACTTTTCAAGCTTTGCAGCATTCATACAAACCTCTCTGAACCTACTTGAATTGCTTAATAAAATGTTTGTGGCCACTACTCAGCCTCCTCAAGCCACAACCCCTATCTTTCCCAAGAGGACTATGTGTGGGGTGACATTTTAAATCAGTTTTGGGAGGCCAAGAAAATTACTATTTTTGTTAACCTTAGCAGTACATCATGGTGGTCAAGTTTCAGAAGCATACTTGGCAGAAAAGCAGTCCCGCCTGCAGCTTTATTTCCCCTTTTAGTGGAAAGAGGTGTTGGAAAGATGCATCCAGACTAAACTGGATCCAGACTAAACAGTAAATAAGATTCCCTCTTTCTGCTGCAGACCACCCCCATGTCATTCCCAGCATCTCCTATAGCCAAGAGCAGCCTTTTGTGGAGATAAGTGGACTGCCAGAAGAAAGGGGAAGCAGGAAAATTCCCCTCCGCTAATGGACAATTTAGTCTGAATTGAACCTGGCTACTGAAATGAAGGGAGCAGGCGCGTGTGCGTGTGCGTAGTTTGCAAGCATCTTCTTCAAACACTCAAAAATGCCTAACTGAGGGAGCAGGCGCGCGTGCATAGTTTGCAAGCTTCTTCTTCAAACACTCAAAAATGCCTAACTTTTTAATGAGAGTTTGTTGTTGTTTTGTTGTTTTATTTGTAGGGATGCTTGTAAAAATGAAAGCAGTTTCATTTCAACCACAGGGCGTTGTTCACCTGTCACTAATGATAAACCTCTTGCTATGTCTCCAGCTCTCAATAAAGATTGTTTTCTTCACTCTCCTTATAATTCTCCTTCTTTGAATTCTCTTTCACTCTTCTTCTCCTTCGTCCATTAGCTACCAGCTTGTTCAGAGATGGTGTTCTTGTGTGAGACAAGTGATTGAAGAGAGAAAGATGAGTGATCCATCTGATAGATGCTGACCTGAGATTTTTCCTGGACACATTAGGGATGGGTATTGGGCCACTGCAATGTGATGGATAACTTATGAAGTGAAGAGAGCTGACCATCTACTAAAGGAATCCTCTTCTGCAGAGTGTGTGCCATGGGAGAAATAGGGCATCATTGTAAATGCAGGTTGGTATGTGCTCTTCTACAGGCAACTTTGATCCATTCTGCTCCTTGGTGATTGATGTGTGTGGGAAGAACAAAGAGCAAATGTTGTCCTTGATTTATCAGAAGTCCTAGCTTTCTCAACCTGCATGCTGTAACACTGCTAGATCTATTCCAGTAGGGTTCTGGTATAGACTGAAGGCACTGTGGAAGGGAAGACTTACACCAAGCAGCAATTCCATCAGTCTCTCCACAGGCAGAGTGGCTGCAGTTCATCCTTTTGACCTCCTCTCAAAGCCTTATGACATGCATGGACTTGTTTCTGTACTATAGGCAGGAAAGTGAAGTGTGCTTGTGACTAAACAACAAAACTCAGTAAGCTGCTTTGTAAAGCATTTCTTCTTCTTACAGGGCCGTCCAAAACAGATTTATATAATTGTAAGGTTATTTTATGTCTGTTTGTTCATTTTCAATTTGGTATTTCAGGTATAGCTTATAGATAGGAGGTAAAGCAGCTCACCACAATATCAAGGGATCTTTTTTTCTTGGGGCATCAGAAAATTGAAGGGTGTATACAGTGGTTTTATACTACATGAATAACTTGGGGAATAGGTTTTATACTTAGGCCTTGTTTACAAATGTAAACGTTTCACTTGAACCACATATGTAACCCAGTTATGAAATCTTTGGAAGTCTAGTCTTTAAACGGCCAACAAAGAATCCTCGGACTCATTACAAAACCATTGGACTCTCTGCCTTGTCCCAGCCCTCCCTATAATTTGTGGCCTCTTGAGGAATCTGAATTGGTTTACTACACAATTCTTTTACCTATATGCTGCTCTGGTATTGTACAATTTGTTCACTACAGTTTTGGGACACCAAAAACTAGATGCTGTGTTAGCTAAGATGTGGTGGATCCCACTCTGGAACTGACAAGCTAGACACAGGGTCATATTTACTTTTGATATTAAACCCTTCTATAAAATGCATAGTTCTAGAATCAATCTAGCAAACATCCTATGTACTTTTAAGCAGGAACTGAATTTTCAAGAAATTGTGGCTGCAAAGAGGTAGAAGCAAAAGTCAGGGGTTATTTCGTAGAAAAAGAGGTGCAAGAGCTCATTAGCATAACTCATTAACATAACTTATTTGCATATGACACACACCCTGACATCACCGGAAGTGTGTTAGAAGACAACACCCACCGCTCAGGCTCCACCCCAGGTATTTCCCAACTCAGAGCTGGCAAGCCTACCTGGCAAGCCTACCTGGAGAAAAACTGCTTCAAAAGCACAAATAAAATAGTCAAGATGTTAATTCGTTTCAGTATAACAAACATGTATTATAAAATCAACAACTCTACACTTAATGATGAGACAGGATCCTCAGTGCTCCTCAGGATGGGCCCTCAGAACAAAGGCAATTTTAGCAACAGCATCCATTGGCAAGAAGAAAGATAAGAAGGTCTCAAATGTTAAAATGAATACATAAATAAAAATAAATAAATTTTAAAAATAAAATAAAATCATCTGACACAAATATCATCTGCCACAAATGTTCAACAGCGTAGGTCTTCCTCCACCCCTTTGGGAGGATTGTGCATTTATGCCACCCATCATGACAGAAGGGAAAGTTTTCCCCATTCTACCACCATACAAAGTCTTTGCTGGGCTAGCAAATGCCTGAATCAGGCCAGAATTTGCCTGCTTTTCAACAGCTATCCAAGGCAAATTAAGGCTTATCCTGTTACTACAGAAAAGCTGTGGGAGAAACCAACTCTGATGAACTTTAGTGCCTTTTTAGCTGGAAGTCGGAGGCCAAGACGCTAGTCTTGGGTTAGTCCTAATCCAGCACTGATGGCACAACGTCCATATTGAATGGGGTCCTCTCCCTTCTGTGCTTTATATGGCATATGACCAAGAAATGCAGGATTGTTTGTCTAGTGCCTGACTATTAGAAATCACAGTGGCATGCAGAGGCCCTAAGGAAAATTCACTACAGAGATCAAAAAGGAAAGGCCAAACACTTGCTGACAGCTGAACATAAAATGAGAGACCGCTTCCAGAATGATGCAAGCAATACCCTCCATAATCCAACAAGTTGTTTACATCTCAGTGATTCAGGGAATCAGCCTTACAGATCCATGAAGGAGAAAGGTCCTATGGAAGGTAAGAGTCCTGGAAACATTAAAAAAAATACACTGAAATCTTTATTACCTTTCCGAGAAATCTCCACAACGTTTTCCCTGCTGGTATGCATGCTCAAGGCATCCCTTGATTGCTACTGTCCTAGGTTGGGGGTGGCTCAGTTGGGGGTACTTACATGGGAGGTGCACATGGCCACAGCTAAGTTGCTGAGCTGGGGGGCCTCCCCGACCCACAAGAAGAGCAAGCTCTGCAGGAGCATGATTTGGAAGTGCACCAGCTGCTTGACCAGGCACCCGCAGAAATGGTGCGGGGGTCCGACCTGCTCTTCTCACGCGTGGCGCCCCCTCCCCAGGGGGCTCACTGAAATGGAGAAGATGAAGGCAATGATGTTGATGGGATAGGCGGGGCAGAAACAGGACAAGATGCTGAGCCACAGGTAGTTCTTGGGCATGTGCGCCTCTTCCTCGGGCCCTGCAGCCTCATCCTTGGTGCCCAGTTGGAGCTCGATACCACCGCTGTTGTTGTCCAAGGCCCGCTTGAGGTCAGAGGAGGGCAGTGACGATGAGCCCTTCATGACCGGCCACCAGAGGGAAGTTGGATGGGATGGGCAGGACAGCGAGGAGGAGGTGAACTCGCTCTACTCCAGAGAGGGCTGCTCAGGGAGACACCGCACCATGCTCAGCCCCTCATCCCA
>NW_015168811.1:64447-68264 GCF_001447785.1 Gekko japonicus
CTTTGCAGGTAACTTAAAGTTTGGGCATGGCCACAGGCCACTGAAGGGTCTCCATGGAGATCTCAGTGGATTTCACACCAGTCCAGGATGTTTACTCTAGCCCTGTTTAGGTACACGGTATTTGGTTAGTTTAAATTGTGTTTGCATTTTTGTAAGCTATTGTGAGTGCTCACTGGGGGAAACATAGAAACTACAGAGCTTGAAGTGACACCAAGGAGGATCTAGTCCAACCCTCTGCAAAAAGCAGGAAATTCACAGCTACCCCACCCACACACAGCCCCTCTCTAATCTTCTATGCCCAGAGGAAGGCAAAACAAACAAACAAACAAACAAAAAACCTCCAGGATCCCTGGGCCGATCTGGCCTGGAAGAAATTTCTTCCTGACCCCCAAACTGGCGAGCAGCATCACCCTGCACCTATAAGAAAGGGCCACAAGAGCCGAGAAAACCAGGATAAGAAATGCCCTAAATAAACTGGAACTGGCTGGCCCAGTGTGTGAGACAGGCTGCTGGACTAGATCGACCATTGGTCTGAGGGGCTCTTCCTATGTTATGCTCTTAAATAACTAAATAAATCCAAATACTGACCAGGGCCCACCCTGCTTAGATTTCCCCCCCCCCATCAAGTCACAGCTGAAAACCATATGGTTTTCAGGGCAAGAGATATTCAGAGATGATTTGCTATTGCTTGCCTCTGCATCATGACCCTGGACTTCCTTGGTGGTCTCCCATCCAAATACTAACCAGGGCCCATCCTACTTAGCTTCTGATATCTTATGAGATTGAGCTAGCCTGGGCTACCCAGGTCAGGGCTTAAAATTTAGTACTTATTTTTAACTCAGTATAAGCACATTGAGAGAGAACAAAAACACAAAGAAAAGACTGCATGATCATTCTGGCATTTGCAGTGAAGTACTGATGGCAACCCCCCCCCCCAACACATAGTTCATCAGTGGCTATTAGCCACAAGGTATAGATAGGAACTCTTAGGCTGGGGCAAGTGATGCTCTGTATCCTTGGTGTTTGGGGGGGGCAACAGTGGGAGGGCTTCTAGTGTCCTGGCCCCACTGGTGGACCTCCTGATGGCACCTGGTATTTTTGGCCACTGTGTGACAGAGTATTGGACTAGATGGGCCACTGGCCTGATCCAACATTGGCTTCTCTTATGTTCTTATGGAACATCAGTGTAAGAACATAAGAAGAGCCCTGCTGGATCAGAAGAATGGACAATCTAGTTCAGTATCTTGCCTCACACAGTGGCCAACCAGCTCCTCTGAAGGGCAAACAACAGGACAGAGGCTGAGGCCTTCCCTTGATGTTGCCTCCTGGCTCTGGTATTCAGAGATTATTGCCTCAGTCACCATGGTTAGTAGACATTGATAGACTTATTCTCCAATAATCTATCTATTTATTCCTGTGACCATCACTATATCCTCTAGCAGCAAATCCCACATTTTAATCACTCTCTGTGTGAAGAAGTACTTGTCCATTCTGAACCTACTGACCATCAGATTCATTGGATGCTTTCAAGTTTTTTGGGGAGAGGTATACAAATTTCTCTTTGTCAGCTCTCTCAGTTTGGTGCAGTTTGGTGCAGTGGTTAAGTGTGCAGACTCTAATCCGGGAGAACCTGGGTTGATTCCCCACTCCTCCACTCACAGCTGCTGGATGACCTTGGGCAAGCCTAAGCGCAGTATTCTCATTGGACTTTAGCTGTTTTAGAGGTGTGATTTTACCAATTCAAAATGTATAAAGTTGGCTTGTTCTGTGTTATGTTTGTCCTGTGTTAAGTTAGGAGCTGAATAAAGAAATCACTTTGTTTAAGAGCTGCCTTGATTTCAGTTCATAATACTGGCAACAAGGATGAGATGCAGTGGGTAGGCAGCCCCACAGAACCATCAAGCTGAATCACTACACAGGCAAGGAATCGTCGGCCCCTCAGAGCTAATCACAGCGGATGACCAAGGAACTGTCGCCTTGTCCCAAGTGGTGCCAGTGAGCAAGCACCACTGCCTCAAGCAAGACTACAATGGCCACCACGGTCCAATTTGAGCCGTTCAACGTGAGCACCGAAGACTGGGACACCTTCATCTTTCGGTTCGAATTCTACGTCACAGTGACCAAAACCACCGATCCTGTGGTAAAGAAAGCTATGTTCCTGAGCGTCTGTGCAAAAAACATATTCATTGTGGCCTGCAGAGCTGAAAGACACAGCGCTCCCTGAAATCACTAACAAGCTACGTGACTACTTCACCCCGAAGCCATCTGAAATTGCCTGTCGGCACGCCTTCCACAATTGCAACCAGGCCACAATTGCAACCAGGTGAGTCCATCGCAGGAAAACATTGAAAAACAGCGAGACAATGCAACTTTATGGACCTGAGTGACAGGCTTCGAGACCGGTTAGTCTGTGGCCTGCTAAACAAAAAGCTACAACGGCAGCTGTTCACGAAGAAAGAGCTTACGTTCCAAGTCACTTACGAGGAAGCTGTAGCCACCAAAGCTGCAGAACAATCCACCCGAGACGTGCGTCAATTGAGAACGCCACCCTACTCCAGAAAACAGCAACTGCTGCACCAGGAAAGTGTGGAAGACACCGATAGTGAGGACAACAGCATGCACCAAATGAAAACTGACAGCCACAAAAGCTACCACCAGCAGCCTGCCCCTAAAATGAACTGTGCCAGTTTTGGGGGCAATCACGACCGTCGGAAGTGCCACTTTCGAGAGGTCCAGTGTTGTGAAGGCGGAAGTGAAAACCAAGAGCAAAACAAGGTGACAGACATGCTAGATAACATTCCCTGTGAGATGGAGGTCGACTCGGGATCTCAACGCAAACGTTTCACCAACTATTCCCCAGATGGAATAAACGATGCCTGGAGCCATGCAATCTCCACTTGGTCAACTTCCAGAAACAGTGAATACCAGTGGCTGGAATTGGCAAATTCATGGTGGATTTCAAGAAATTCTATGGGTCACTAAGAGCTGTCGTGGTTGAGGGCCAGCTTGCAAGCCTTTTAGGACTCGATTGGTTCGATGCACTTAGCATCCATGTAGTAGGAGTGCAACAAGTATCCCACGACAACTTGGACTCTGTTTGCACGGACTTCCCTGCCGTATTTGACGGGTCCCTGAGGTGTTATACCGGTCCCCCAGTCTCTTTCGGTCTCAATCCCAATGTCATCCTGGTACGCCTGAAAGCACGCCGGGTGGCGTTTTCCATGAGGCCAAGAATCAACGAGGAGCTCGATCAGCTCATCGCACATGGAGTGTTGGAGCCCGTCTCACATGTGAGGTGGGAAATGCCTATTGTGACACCCATCAAGCTCAATGGATCAGTGCGAATTTGTGCGGGCTATAAATGCACAATAAACAGGGTTTTGCAGCAACACTCCTATCCTGTGCCGGTCATAAGTCATCTCTTGGCATCCTTGGCCAGGGGGAAGATCTTCACCAAGCTTGACCTAGCACAGGCATACCAATTCCATGTCACCCCTGAAACAGCAGAAACACAAACAATTGTAACGCACCGAGGGGCTTTTACAATTAAATGCCTCCAGTTCGGGGTCAGTGTGGCCCCGGGACTTTTCCAAGGCCTAATGGAAAGTCTCCTGTAAAACATCCCCATAGTTGTACCATACTTCGATGATGTGGTAAGTCAAGCGAGGAGTTGGGCATGCACCTTCGACAGGTCCTGCAGCATTTCCAGGATGCAGGGCTAAAGGTAAAGTGTGAAAAATGCCAGATTGGGGTGCATCAGGTCAAGTTTTTAGGGTTCGTGATTGACACTGAAGGTGTCCACCCAACAGACAGCAAG
>NW_015168812.1:0-24484 GCF_001447785.1 Gekko japonicus
GACGACCACCGCGGGAGGGAGTCGGGAACAGAAGGGCGGCGCTATGATGGGGTCAGCCCGAAAAGGAATGGGACGAGCTCCGACGCCCCCGTTTGCCCCGAGACCTCCCCTGGGAACCCCAGGCCCAGTGGGACGGGGAAGGCCAGAAACGGGAAACCCCGAGGGACCGCCGGCTCCTGGACAAAGGGGGCCCATGGATGTGGGTCCCTGCTTCACGTGCGGACAATGGGGCCATCTCCGCCGTGAGTGCCCACTCATGGAGTGCGACCTGGGGTACGAGTACGCCCTGCAAGAAGCCGCGGTCGGAGCAAGGCCCCCGCCCTGGACTATCACAGTGAAGATCGCAGGGCGGGATTGGGAGGCTTTACTGGACAGTGGGAGCTCAGTGTCCATGATACTGTCCAGCCTCCTTCCCCAGTGGTTGCCCGTGATACGCTGGGCCACCATAGTGTGCCTGCATGGGCACTCAGAACGGTGCCCAGTGGTGTCTGTAGCAGTCCGCTACATGGGACAAGTCTTTGACGTCCCTATGGCACGCATGGCCCAACTACCATGTAAAGTCCTGCTAGGGAGGGACGCTCCCGGCCTATTGGAGGCCATACGACGTTTTCACGAACCAGAACCAGCCCGTGCAGGACCATCGAGGGAACACGACCTAGCGGCCGTCGAAGGGAACAGCGACAGCCTGCAAGGGAACGGAGGAGAGGGAGAAGACCCAGGCGAGGGACCGTCAACCGACCAAGCCAGCAACCCCCATATCGGTTGGGTGGTGGATCCCGACTTCCGAGCAGCGCAGGAACAAGCAGAGGAATTGGCCAAACTGCGGGATCAAGTGGCGGTAAGGGACGGGGAACTGGTAGACCCCCGCAGGGGAAACCGCTTACCCCATGTCATGCAAAGGGGGGGTGTTTGGTTCAGGGTAGCCCGAGGGCGGGTGGGGCCCATTGAACAACTACTTCTCCCAGCCCGATACCAGATGGAGGCCATGGGGTGGGCCCATGACCATCAGTGGGCAGGTCATCAGGGGTTCCAGAATTCTATGGCCCGGATATTGGCCCATTTCTTTTGGCCCACGGTGGCCAAAGATGTCCGGGGTTTCTGTAGGTCCTGTGCCGTCTGTCAACGAATGTCCAACAAGGCCGCGCCAAAGGCCCCTTTAGCCCCCATTACAGTGGTCGGAGAGCCCTTCGAGAAGATTGCGATGGACTTCGTGGGACCTCTACCTCGGACGCCCCGAGGGGCCCGTTATATACTGGTGGTCATGGACTACGCCACCCGGTACCCGGAGGCGATAGCTCTCCCCAGTATGAAGAGTGCGGGGGTAGCCAAGGCCCTCATGCACCTGTTCGCTCACGTAGGTCTACCAAGAGAAATCCTGACAGATCGAGGCTCGCCCTTTACCGCACGCTTGATGCGACAGGTCTGCGACGTCTTGCACATCCGTCAATTATTCACCACCATCCACCACCCACAAACCGACGGGTTGGTGGAACGGATGAATCAGACACTCAAGGCTATGCTACGGAAGTTGTCGCGAGATCAACCAACGGCCTGGGACCTACTGTTGGACCCGGTGCTATTTGCAATTCGGGAATCCCCACAGGCGTCCACGGGTTTCACCCCGTTTGAACTCCTCTACGGCAGGACCCCGCGGGGGATCCTAGGGTTGGTAGAAGAACAATGGGCCCGTCCGCCGAGCCGCGACACAGAAGAGGGGGTTGTCGAATACGCGGCCCGGTTACAAGAACGACTACAGTGGGTCCGGACGCAGGCGGGTAGCAATCTCCAACGGGCGCAGCAGGCGCAGAAAGGCCGTTATGATCGGAACACCCAATTGCGGGTGCTACCCGAGGGTGCCCAAGTCCTCGTTTCTCGACAGGTGTTAGGCCGCACTACGGGAGACCCTTGGCAAGGCCCGTACACGGTCACCCGAGTGTTGGGACCGTTGTCCTACGAGGTACAGTGCGGAACGCAGCAGCGACATTGGAAGCGCTTGCACATTAACCACCTAAAGGAGTGGAACCCCCGCCCGGAGGTAGAGACAACGTGTTTAGACGCAGACCCCACCGAATTACACGACGGAGCCTTACCCTGGGGACAAACGAGTGGGGAGGCCGAAGTACCAACCCTCGACCCAGGCTTGAATACCCGCCAACAAGCCCAAATGCAGGAAGTCCTGGCCCAGGTCCCCGGGGTGTTCGACAACACGCCGGGATACACCCGACTGGCCACACATTATATCCCCACAAAGGAAGGGAAGGTGGCCCGGACGCGATGGAGGCCCCTACCACAGAAACAATGGGAAATCATTGCGCAGGAGGTCCGCGACATGCTACGGATGGGGATCATCGAGCCGTCCCGAAGCGCGTGGCGCAGTCCCATTGTCCTGGTCCCTAAGCCAGACGGGGCGGTAAGGTTCTGCGTCGATTATAGGGAAGTTAATAAGATCTCCGCCTTCGACGCATACCCTATGCCTCGGGCCGACATATTGATCGACCAACTGGGACAAGCCAAATTCCTGACAGCCCTGGACTTGACGAAAGGTTACTGGCAGGTGCCGGTCCACCCGCCAGATAAAGAAAAAACTGCGTTCGCCACCCCACAAGGGCTGTTCCAGTTCCGACGAATGCCCTTCGGCCTTCAGGGGGCGGCGGCCACTTTCCAACGATTGGTGGACCGGGCTCTCGCTCACTGCGCTCAATACGCCAGGGCCTATATTGACGACATCCTGATATGCAGTCCTGACTGGCCAACTCATCTGCGCCACGTGCGGACCGTTCTGCAGGCCTTGAAGGCGGCCGGATTACATGCCAATCCGCGGAAAAGCCGGATAGGGTTCCAGGAGTTGCGATATTTGGGATTCGTGGTCGGGAAAGGCAAGCTCCGTCCAGTACCAGAGAAGGTCTTAACGGTAGAACAACAACCCCGTCCCACTAACAAAAAACAGTTACGGAGGTTCTTGGGCATGGTGGGATATTATGGGAAGTTCATACCACACTTCGCCGCCAAGGCGGGCCCATTAACCGACTGCCTACGAAAGGACCAACCCAACCAACTCGTATGGACGCCTGCTGCAGAACGGGCCTTCACTTCCCTGCGTAATAGCCTCTCGGGGAAACCGGTCTTGCAAAACCCAGACTTCTCCAAACCCTTTGCGGTGCATACCGACGCCTCCGGATCCGGGCTCGGAGCGGCACTGACACAAGAACACGACGGGATAGAGCGTCGGATCCTCTTTCTAAGTCGAAAGCTTCTCCCAGCCGAGAGAGCCTATTCCACCGTCGAAAAGGAAGCACTGGCCGTTAAATGGGCCGTGGGCTCCCTACAATATTATTTGTCAAACAACCCCTTTACGTTGGTAGTCGACCATGCCCCACTGTTATGGTTAGAACGTATGAAGGATCATAACCCCCGCATCTTACGCTGGTACCTGTCCCTCTTGCCGTTTCAGTTCGTGATTCAACACCGGGCCGGACGAGACCATCACGTGCCCGACTATCTGTCAAGGCTTTACGAAGACAACCCCACGGAGAGGATAAGGGGAGGGGTATGTCCCGGCCCTGACAAGGGCCGGGCCTCGGAGCTCCCGGGGATGCCGGGAGGAGCGATGCCGGCACGACCGACGACCCCCATGCCCCCCCCTTTCACACCTAACCTGGAGGCGGCCGGCGGCGGCGTCGTACGGCGGGCACTCCCAGACACCCCCGGAGAAGCGACGGGCAACGCAGCGGCCGGGAGGACAGCCGGCGGGCAGGAAGAGAACGGAGCCCTCAACGACGGGAGGCCCGGCGGGGCCGCGGCGCAGCCCGGAGGACGAGGGCGGGCCCGGCGGCGTCCGAGAGAACTTCCCCCGGGGCGAGCCGAGACGGAGAAGGAAGACGCCGCACCGGCTCCCTGCGCTGGACCGGGAAAGGGTGGGGGCTGGAGGGGCGGGACAGCGTTTCCTCCTTTGTATGAGGGCGGGGCGGAGGAGCTGGGGCTGGTGGGGGAAGCGAGCGGAATAAAAGGAAGAACGGAGCAAACCAGTGAGGAGGCCCTGGGCTGGCTAAGAGAGTGGCGATCCTGGTAGCAGAGAGAGAGAGGGCAGGAGTAGCCAACAAGGAGAAGGCAGTCTCAGGCAGGCCTCGAGGGAGTGACGTAACTCCCTGACCGGCCGGCGTCTGAGGTACGCTCCGTTCCATATAAGAGATTCCTCTCGCAGCCTTTCCAACCCGAGCTCCTCCCAGAGGCCTGAGGTCCTCGACCTCTTCTAGGGAGCAACGGCACAGGCCCCCGACCCCGGGCAGGGGCCAGGCGGAGCTCACAGTCTACAAACAAATGCTAATGCTGAAATGCCATTAGATAATGTCACTTGACTAATCTTATGTCTTCAATGTTAGAAAGAGGGAATGGTCAACTTTATTTGGTTGAAATTTGCGCTTTATTCGTTGTACTTAATTACTTGGTAACAAACTTGCTTTGTTATGTGAGAATTTAGTGTAAAGATACCATTTTTGTTTCACACAGTTTTGTTTGGAAATCAATAAAGATTAATTTTAAAAAAGGAGAGTTACAGAATGTAAAATAGTGCAGAAAGACAACCTAAGAAACCAATGAACAAGGTATTTGGATGAGGATTGCAGCATTAGAGACCAATGCAAAGAACAAACTTTCTAAGGCAAAATATACTGTAAACGATACAGAAAGTGGATGGCACCTCTGAATTAATCTGGATTGAACTTCAGTTTATTGGCTAGGGTAGCCAGGTCCCCTGTGGCCACTGGTGGGAGATGATGGGGAGGTAGGGTTGCCAGATCCAGGCTGGGAACTCCTGGAGATTTGGGGATGCAACCTGAGGAGGACAGGGACCTCAGTGGACTACAACACCATAGAGCCCAATCTAAAGTATCCATTTTCTCCAGGGAAACTGATCTCTGTAGAAGAGCTGTAATTTCGTGGGATCCCCAGGTCCTGCCTGGAGGCTGGCATCCCTAGGCCCTTGTTTATCCCATTCCTGCCTCCAACACCTGGTTAGAATTTCCATTGACTGCTGAAAAGAAGAAGTGGCATTGGATGTCATCCATCCGCAGATGACCCCTCCTGGCGGTTTCATACAGTGGTTAACCCAAGCCAATTCTTCCCCTTAAGAAGAAGAAGAAGAAGAAGAGATTGGATTTATACCCCGCCCTTCACTACCCAAAGGAGTCTCAGAGTGGCTTACAAACCCCTTTCCCTTCCCCTCCCCACAACAGACATGCTGTGAGTGTGAGGACTGCTTTTAGCCCACTCTTCCCCTGTGCATCTGTTGGTACATGAGACTTGCATATATTTTTGTATTCCAGCTTCTACAATACAAATGCAAAAACAGTCTTGATAAGAGTATAAATTTAGTTTCCAACTGGCTCTCTTCCACTCTGTATCCCCTGGTAGCAATATTTATTTATCAACTTAAAAAGTATGAGAGAGACTCAGCAGTCTAGAAGAGTTTGCTGCAGAAAGGTGTAGCTGTGCCAAGCTCAGGAAATAAGGGAGATAAACATTTTACCCCCTATTGAGCCACTGGCCAATGGCAAAAAAAAAAAAAAAATGTGTGCAAGCCTTGGAGGCTTTCAGAACTCTTTGGCAAGAAGACTACAAACTATTCTGCTATGTGAGAAAGAATAGCAACTTCCAAATGCCAGGGCAATTATTTTTAGTGGTTTTCCAGAGACCGCATGTAATCATACCAAACTCAAAATGCAAGGGATCTACACATTCCAATCACAGCATGATGTGTTAGGCCTAACACAATGCGCCAAATATCCCCATGGTAACCTACAAGTATGAAAAGCAAACAGTTCTTTAGATCTGAAATTCACTAGCACAGGGGGGAAAAATTATTCGAATCACAAATAGTTTTGTCACCTGATAATGAGCCATTTCCCTCCAATGTGACACAACTGTCCTTATTCCAGGTTGAGAACCAGTTTGGTGTAGATTAAGAGCAGTGGACTCTAATATGAAGAACTGGGTTTGATTCGCCACTCCACATGCAGCCAGCTGGATGACTTTGAGCCAGTCACAGTCAGAGCTGTTCTCTCAAGAGCAGTTCTCTCAGAGCTCTCTCAGCCCCACCTACCTCACAGGGTGTCTGTTGTGGGTAGAAGAAGGGAAAGGAGATTGTAAGATGCTCTGAGACTCTGAGTGAAGGGCGGGGTGTAAATCCAACTCTCCTCCTCCTCCTCCTCCTTTTGGGGTTCCAGACAGCCATGCAGCACCTCTCCTCCTCCTCCTTTTGGGGTTCCAGACAGCCATGCAGCACCTCTGGGAAGCCTGAGTAAACCTTCAAACCAGCTTTGAAACATGCTAGCAGGGCCTTGTTTATTCATGCCCCACTTTCCTTTCAAGGAGCTCAACACTCCATTTCAGATTCCTGACAATTCTGTAGAGAAAGTTAGAAGGGGAATCAATGACTTACCCACCTCTTGCCAAAAAGGAATTTCTTATTTTAGCTTCCGGAGAGAGACCTGCCCAGCAGCCACCGGCTGAACCAAGATTTGAACATGGGTCTCCCCAGTTCAGACCCAGTATTTCTGCTACTGCATCACTTGGGCTCCCTGCATGGAGATGGAACTTTACTTGAAAAACCTTACCTGCTGAATGTGGGCCCAAAGCACCCAAAAAAATTCCCCGTTTCATTAAATGCCAAAAAAGATGGTGCCGCTTAGTACACAACACAAACCTAAACATGTTGACTCTAAGCTGAGTTAGTGTGAGCTAGCTCACAGTTTTTTTAGTCTCTGGCTCACACATTTTTGTCTCCGCTCAGGAAGGACGGATCCAGAGCAAACGAATTCATGCAGCAGCCAAATCGCTCGCTCACAACATTCACGCCGGTAACTCACAAAGTAGAGTTTTTGCTCACAAGACTCCGCAGCTTAGAGGGAGCATTGCTTGTAAGTAAATGCCCCTAAGAGTTCAGTAGGACTTACTCCCAAGAACATGTGTACAAGATTGGGCCTTTACAGCAGAAATCTAAGCCAGATTACATAAAAGTAAGGAACACATGGTTCCGTGGGACGTAGTCCCAGAATAATTGTATATAGGGTCTGCACCTTTGTTTTCTTAAGAATTGTTTAGGCCCCCAACCTTGTTGAGCCTGTGGGTACCTTAAATTTTAGGGTTGCCAACTCTGGTTTGGGAGGTTCCTGGAGATTTTTTTTTGGGGGGGTTGGATCCTTGGAAAGGGAGGGTTTGCGGAGGGGTATAATGAAATAAACCTTAGTTGGGTATAATGAAATAAAGTCCACCCTCTGAAGCAGCCATGCTCTAGGGCAGGGGTGGCCAAACTTGCTCGATGTAAGAGCCACATAGAGTAAACGTCAGATGTCTGAGAGCTGCAAGACATGAACAGATATTACAAACGCGTTTTAATTGAAAAATATGCAAATTTGCTTTTTATTAACATTAAATGAGACTCTCAAAAATAAAAGCAAAAGGGGTAAAAACAGATATTGATAATGATATTTATTTGTCCAATGGTATTTATTTGTTTGCTAATGATATTTATTTGTCAGAGAGAAAGAAAGAGAGAGAGAGAGGTGGAAAGAAAGAAGGAAAGAGGTGGAAAGAAAGAGAGAGAAGCAAAGAAAGCAAAAGGAAGGAAGGAAGGAAGGAAGGAAGGAAGGAAGGAAGGAAGGAAAAGCGTAGCTCCCTTTCACTTCCCCAGCCGCCCTGCTGGGAGCCGCACAATATGTGTGAAAGAGCCGTATGTGGCTCCCAAGCCACAGTTTGGCCACCCCTGCTCTAGGGGAACTGTTCTCGGTCACCTGGAGATCAGTTGTAATTCTAGGAAATATCCAGGCCCCACCTGGAAGTTGGCAACTGTATCACAATTGGAATTTTGCGAACAGATGGAAGGTGGGCAGGGCCAATCTTAAAATGGCTGCCATAGGGGCTAGGGCCAATCACAACAAAATCAAGGCCAAGCTTTCTCCTGTGATGGAGAAAATTGTTTCCAGTTCTGCATGGCTACCCCTTCCCACACAGAGTAATTGGCCTGGGGGAAAAAATGTCCTGTCCATTTAAGAAAGGCTTCGAGTGATTCTGTTTTCCTGCACACTATGCGAAGCTTCGACAGTTCATTCCCAAACATCAAGCCGCCATAAAAGGGAGAGGACACCTTTCTTCAGGCTTGTTGTCCACCCTATCCATTCCACTGCCTTAGAGAGCCAGGGTAGCATAGCAGATCGGTTGCTTGACTTTCCTCTTAAACAGGATGGTTTTAAGAAGAGTTCATCACCCTACTCAAGCCCTGGGCAAGTGACGTTTTCTCAGCTCAACCTATCCCAGAAGGTTATCGTGACAGTAAAATGAGAGAATTGCATTTACGCTGCCCTAAAATTCCTGGAGAAAGGCTGGGATACAAAAGGGAAGGGACAAATGAATATGTTCTCAGTGGCTAACAACATCACTGGTTTTTCTCCCAGAAAGCATGCCAGGGAACAGCCAGGCAAGGCCTGTGAACTTTGCTTTATCTTCCATCTGGTTTTATCCTCCCACTGGATTCCCTTTGTCCCCTTGAAGTAATTATTAATATTTCTTTCTGCATGCGGTCTTTCTTTTAAAGTTTGTTCTGTACGGCTCTTGCTCTGTATCTCAGGGAGTGCTGAAAACAGACTCAAAGGCGGTTGGAATCACTGTACTATACCGATGTTCAAGAGGTCAGCCACCTCTCCACCCTGTCTGGAAGCACAGAATTTGGGAGCTTATGACATTTCCCCCTCGTCCCCTGATGCTTGTCAACAAAGTCAGATTTCAAAGTGCAGAGTCAAGGTGACAAAAAGCAGGGCGAAGGCTGACTCTAGACCAGGAATGTTCAAGGCAATCGTAAAGTTGTTTCCAGGAAGAAGATGGCAAACTGTGCCTCAAGATACCCACACAGGGGTCAGAGTCTCCCCAAACATCCCCTTCACCTAAGTTAATCATTGCCCCCTTAAACAAACATGGCTACTGTCCTATCAGGAGCAGAAGGTCCTGTTGAGAGAAATATCCATTCCTGCACGGACTTTCTCCCGAGGCAAACGATTCTAGCAACCTTGTTCTTCTGCTGTAGCCAATATTTATTTATTTGTGTTTTTCACCCACTCCGGCTCCAGAACCTGGTACAAAGCAACTGTGCGTTTAAAAATAAAAAACAAGCAAATAAAAGTGCCCAGATTTTTAAAAATTTTAATTGGTTTAAATGATTTCAGCACCTATTCAATCCTATTTCTGAGTTACTATTTTTATTATCATCATCATCATTAACAACAGCAACAACAGAAGAAGAAGAAGAACAAGAAGAAGAAGAAGAAGAAGCAACAGCAGCAGCAGCAATATTAGGGGCCCTTCTGGGAACCTTTGGTGGTACTTAACCTCCCCTCTGAAATCTCCTCTGAACATCTTATTTTCCAGGTTATTTTCCAGAAGCCAGGTGCACTTCCTGTTTTTTAATCCAGTTGAAGAAAAAAATCTTTTAAAAGGTAACTTGCAGGAGGTAATCGACAGTTTGGGGAACAGCTGACCCCCCAGCTTCACATTAGTGCTAAAAAAACAAACATATAAACATCTAACTCTGCCCGGAGAAGGGACTGCAGTCAATAGCAATTGTAGATTAAAGGATATGATGCTTTCACCTACATGAGCTCACCTATGCACTGATATTATAGGTCACCAACCCACCACTCTTGTTTGAGATTAGGGTGGCCATCGCAGAGAGCAGATACTTCTCCCTGGTGCTGGCTGCACATTTCCTCTTATAATTCCACAATGAAAAGGGCTAGAGACATGTTGGTTAAATGAACGGAGGAAACAAGTACATTGTTGCAATGGATTCTTATAACACTAGAGTCATCTAGTAATCTAGTACTAGAATAATCTTTTTTAAAGCCCTCCAGTTTTTATGGGGGGAACTGTGGGAAAGGAATTTGCAGCGTGGATGCCCGTTGCCACTGCAAATGCCTCTGCATTCACAGCACCAGTGAGAAAGCTACACAGATAATAGTGGCCATCAGGGGTCATTTCGTAGAAAAAGAGCTAGGGGAACTCATTAGCATAACTCATTAGCATATGCCACACACCCTGACATCACTGGAAGTGTGTCATAAGGCCACACTTCCTGACATCACCGGAAATGTGTCATAAGGCCACACACGGCACCCCCAACGATCCCGGCCGCCGGTGCCGGCCTTGCAGCTCCGCTGCCGAGCCCCATGAGGGGACTGGTGGTGGACCTGCAAGGCTGGCGGGAGTGCAAGGAAGCCCCGCGAAGGCCCTCCCTGGCCCCAGGCAGGCAGGGGTGGGGAGAGGCAGGGAGAAAGCAACTTACCCTCCCTCTTCTCCTGCCTCCTCCTGGCTGAATGAGGGCCGGAAGCGGGGCGGCCGGAAGCGGGGGGCGGGGCTTCGTCATGTGGCCCCGCCCCCGTACCTCACCCGGGGGGACTGCGTTCCCCCATGTTCCCCCCCCGAAATGACCTCTGGTGTCCATGTGGAAGCAGCCTTAACTATCATCTAAATCTCTACATTGTTTCCCCAGTGAAAATCTAAATCATCGTTCACTTGTAAAAACAAAAGGTGCTAGAATGGAAGCTGCCCTTGAACTCTGCAGTTTAAAAGCCTTGTTTCTGAATTCTAGATGTATAGAAAGGGATGCATTTTGTGGTGAGAGTAACATTCACTCTACACATGCTCAGGAGTGCTCTTTTGTTAATGGTTTCACTCGTTGACGTACTTTGAAAATAGGCTAATGTGGCGGCTTTCATCAGGCGTTTAGCTTCTGTTGAGGTTTTGCACCAAAGAGCCACAAATCAATTCTTTTCGGAAGAGAATCTTTCAGTACACCCACGTTTTGTTCCTTCATCGAAGGAGCATTTTTCTTCCGACACCTTTTTGGTGCCTGTGCTACTATATAATATTTTCTTACCTTCCTTTTGTTAACATATAAGAATATGACATTTTCACAGCTGGGGAGCCATCCATCCTGGTGACAAATATATATATATATCATAGCTTATTCACAAGCCTGTCTGGGTATAAGACGGCTTATGGAGAAAATCTGAACAGGTCCACTCAATACTGTAGCAGCTCAGTGAAATACATCCGCTGAGTAGTGGAGATGAAGAATTCAGCTTTCGCTATGTGTCGGCCAACGCCATTTCCCTTGGCAAGCGCACAAATGACTCACTCTAAGGTGGGAATTACCACGTGCCCGCTTTGTAATGTATTTATGCATTTTAAATATTCCTATCCTGCCTTGCTGCTTTATCAGCCTTCACGATCGCTCACAGAAATTAAACATAAAATCCAAACGCCTACCTTCACAACCACATCAAACACCTCAGAAACAAAATTAAAGAAATAAGGAACAGCAAAACTGCATCATCCACGATTGCTTGGGCAAAAGAAACTGTTTTAGCTCAGGGCCTGAAAGACAGTGGCATCAGGAGCACGCAAATGTCACACACGGGGGGGGGGGGGGCGGTTTCTCCAAAGCACCTCCCCTTGCCAATCTTGCCTCCCCACCGTGTCCCTCAGGCGCGTTTTCCCTTCAGCCAGGCTTAGAATTGGAGCCAGGTGGCAACAGACTGTGAGGAGAAATGGCAGTGCTGAGGAGAGCTTTGTGTAGGCAGGGGCTACCCTGGGAAATGGTCCGTACACGCAGCTGTGAGGAGTGAGCACACAATGCCTTGACTCCTTGGTAGGATTGCCAGCTCCGGTTGAGATATATCTGGAGATTTTGGGGGTGGTCTGGGGAGGGGCAGGATCTGGGGAGGGGAGACACTTCAGTGGGGCATAATGCCATACAGAGTCCACCTTCCAAAGCAGCCATTTTCTCCAGGTGAACTGATCTCTGTCACCGGGAGATCAGTTGTACTCTCAGGAGCTCTCCAGCCACCACCTGGCAGTTGGCAACCCTACCTCCCTGAAGATAACCGCAACGCTCCCACATGTACAGAGGTCTAATGTGCTGAAGCCCTGTTGTTGTGTACTAAAGATGAGTCAGCCCCAACCAGCCCTGGGGTCGGGTTGAGCTTGCATCCACAAACAATAGCTGGCTAGAATCCTAGAATGGACCAATAGAGAAACAGTGTAATGTAAATGGCCTATCGTTGGGTGGGGTGTGTGTTTGGGGGGTGGTGTCTTGCATGCTTAAAAACCAGGCTTCTGCCAGGGCTTTTCAGTCTTTTTTCTCCTTGCTGAAATCACTAATAAAGAGAGCTGATCACTATACTTGGGGTCTGTTCATCCATGGAACCCACTATTTAACACCTGTGAAGACACAGGGTAGTTGAAAAGACGAGTTTGGTTTAGTGGTTAGGAGCCCTGGGGTCGGGTTGAGCTTGCGTGTTCTCTCAAGAGCAGTTCCCTCAGAGCTCTCTCAGCCCCACCTACCTCACAGGGTGGCTGTTGTGGGGAGAAGAAGGGAAGGAGATTGTAAGCCGCTCTTCTTCTTCCTCTTCTTCATTCTTGGAAGTCGGGTAATTCGGGTATGGTCCAGCCCAGAGTTCTGCCCTTTGAACAGAATCGCAGAATTAGGCAGATGGCACCAATCAAGAGGATGGGCAGAATCGGCTAAATCTTCCTGAGCTGCAGAGGGGTACATCTTCTTCCCATACTATGTATAGTACACAGTGTCTGTTGCTGTGTGTATGACCCTGTTGTATGTATGCTCCTGTTGATTGTTTTGACCTGCACTGTGTCATCCACACGAAGTCTCAGTGAGAAAAGTGGACTATAAACAAGGTAAAGAAATAAATGGGGAGCAATCAACTCTCACTGTTAAAGTGAAGTGTGAAGGAAGGAATGGAACGCACGGCTGAGGCCTAGTCTCCCGCCACCAGCTCTTCCCATCTCAAGCCACCCATGAGGAATCCTGTCTGTCACTTCTGTGCAGAGTAAAGTTGCCAGCTTCTGGGTGGTGCGTGGAGATCCCCTGGAATTACAACTGAGATGGGGAGAGCTACAGCTACACACTGTTCCCCAGATATAAAATGGCTGCTTTGGAGTGTGGACTCTATGGCATTATATCTAGGGCTGCTAAGTCCCCCCAGGGGGTGGGGAAACCCCCGCCCCAGAGGCCCGTTCCCCGCCACCAGCGGATCGGGCCCCGGGGGGAACCCCGCCCCGACGTGCGCATCACCAGGAAGTGATGTTAGGACGCCGAGCATGCTGGGGGCGGGGCCACGACTATCGGAGGGAAAACTCACCCGGAGTCCCCCGCTGCGGCGACTGCAACGACTTGGCAACCCTAATTATATCCCATTGATGTTCCTCCTCTCCCCAACTATACCCTTCCCAGGGTCCACTCCCCAAATTTCCAGGAATTTCCCAACACCCAGAGTCGGCAGTCATAGTGTGGAGGTTGGTGTGGCGGGGCAGGTCCTGAGGTGACCGTGTGGGGGTGTACTGGTTTGACCATTTTCTCTTTTGCCTCTTTCCTTTTCAGAAGAGCTTAAAAAGACCTCTTTAAACCCTTAGGAGAAGGGCACCAAAGTTCCTTCAGTTGTGGGCCACAAGATCTATTCCAGTCTTGGCCATTCCATAACCCCAGCATGGCAACATCATAACTGAACGTCAGAGCTGAGGGGCATGAAATGTTGGGTGTGACGCAAACATGGGTTAAGCTGTGGACGGTGGGGTTGCCAGCTCTGGGTTGGGAACGACATGGACATTGGGGGGAGGCAGAGCCCGAGGAGGGCAGGGCTTGGGGAGGGGAGGGACTTTAACGGGGTATAATGCCATACAGTCCACCCTGTAAAGCAGCCATTCTATATCCTTCCTTCCAACTTACCTGGTATCGATGTTTGACTGGCTGGCCTGTAATTTCCCAGCTCCCCTCTGGAACCTTTTTTAGAGATGATATTAGCTACCTTCCAGTGGTCAGGAATGGAGGTAGATTATAATGATAGATTGCCTATTTTTGTCAGGAGATCCGCAAGTTCACATCTGAGTTCTTTCAGAACTCTTGGGTGCATGCCGTCTGGGCCTGGTGATTTGTCAGTTTTTAATTTGTCCATCTGTTGTAGGACATCCTCTCTCGTCACCTCAATCTGACACCTCTCGTCACCACAATCAGTCTTTCAACACCCCTCCTGAAATCAGCAGTTCCGGAGTGGGCGAGCACCTCCCATCATCCACAGTGAAGACAGAGGCAAAAAACGCATTCAGCTTCTCTGCCGTTTCCCTATCATCCTTTAGTAATCCTTTTACCCCTTGGTCATCCAAGGGCCCCACTGCTAACGTACCTGAAGAGATCTTTATTGTTGGTCTTGATGTTTTTTGCCATATGTTCCTCACAGCCCCTTTTTGCCTGTCTGATCACCCACTTGCATTTTATTTGCCACAGCCTGTGCTCCCTTTTATTTACCTCACGCGGACTGGCCTCCCACCGCTTTAAGGACTCCTTCTTACCTTTTACTGCTTCCATTACTTTGTTCGTTAACCATGCAGGCCTTTTTAAATTCCTATGTGTACCTTTCCTAACCTGCGGTCAATGTTCCCTCTAAGCTGCAGAGTTTGGTGAGCAAAAATTCTACCTTGTGAGCTACTGGCATTAAAAGCTGTGAGCGAGCAATTTGGCTGCTGCATCAGTTAGTTTGCTCCGGAGCCATCCTTCCTGAGCTAAGACAAAAATGTGTGAGCCGGAGGCTAAAAAACTGTGAGCTAGCTCACACTAACTCAGCTTACAGGGAACACTGCTCTGGAGCCATCCTTCCTGATCTGAGACAAAAGTGTGTGAGCTGGAGGCTAAAAAACTGTGAGCTAGCTCACACTAACTCAGCTTAGAGGGAACACTGCCTGCGGTATACATTTTCTCTGAGCTTCTAGGATTGTAGTTTTAAATAGTCTCCAAACTTCCCAAAGGGATCTGATCCTCCTTATCTTTCCTTTCAGTTGCAAGACAGGAAATTCTTGGGCAGTTGCTGAGAGACAGCCCCCCCCCGGTGGTATTTGAGGTCCCCTTTGTAGGGTTGCCAGCTCCAGGTTGGGAAATTCCTGGAGATTTGGGGGTGGAGCCTTAGGAGTTGGAGCCTGAGGAGGGAAGAGTCTAGGGAGGGGAGGGACTTCAGCAAGTTTAAGGACATACGTTTCATCCCACCCTCCACAGCAGGCATTTTCTCCAGGGGAAATGATCTCTGTCACCTGGAGATGATTTGTAATTCTGGGAGATTTCCAAGCCACAAATGAAGGTTGGCATCCCTAGGTGGCTGAAGTGTGTCGCTGTAGCAAGACCCATTTTGGGCAAGAAGTACCAGCAAAAGAGCAGCCTCCCTTGCTGGAATTGAACCAGCGGCCCAAGGATCCCTTCTTGTACTACCTACAGTGCTCTGCTCCCCCAGCTGAGCTACTGAACAACATGCCTGCTCTGCTGCCAGATGCTGATATGGTACTTCAACCTGCTGGGCAGTTTTCCCGATGGAAAGCAGGTGCGTGGGCTCTTGCAGCGAGCGATGCTGGCTTTACCCAGGACACTGGCCATTTGTATGCCTGGAAGAAAAGAGCTCCCAGGGAACAACACTAAAAAATGTTAATGGTGCAGCCTCCCTAACTCCCCTGAAAGCATAGATGAGCGCAGCATAGAAGAGCTGCATAGCTGGCGGAGGCAGACAGCTCATTTCTCTAGGGGCGATCACATTTTCCCAGCACGCAGACAGTCCTGGAACTGGAACCAGAGAGAAATCCTTACTTTTGTCTGCCTGCAGGGCTGCAGTGCCAACTCTGCCCAGAGGAGGGCGCTTGCACTTGAGGAGAAAGATAATGGATGCGCTGGAGCAATAAAATACAACAAACCTTTTTAAGCGTACAGATCAGCTGAGCTGGGCTGGCAATGAAAAAGGGCTTGTTTCTGTAGTGTAGTGGCTATCACATTTGCCTAACACGCAAAAGGTCCCCGGATCGAGACTGGGCAGAAACACATTCTTTTGCCTGGCTGTAGGAAAATGCTGCCACTGGCTCTATCCAGGACAAGGGGGCGTGTACATAGGGTGGAAGAAAACTGAGTGCAGGTGTTAGACTAGGATTTGGGAGAACCAGGTTAGGCTTGCTATTTTCCTGCCTGTGGAGAGTAAGCTCTAACCTTTGCCTCTTTCTCCCACCTACCCTTGAGAAAACGATGAGAAAAAAGTGGACAGAAAATGGCTGCCATACTGATGCTCTAGGATTTCCCCCATGTCTTTGTGGTCTTTACTATAGAGATTATGTGAAATTCCTATAGCGTCACTAGGAAATAACGTTACATCCAACCTTCCTAGGCGGCACCATCTCCCAGCTTTTGATGAGGCAATGCTGGGAGCCCTAACTCACATTCAAATCCCCACTCTACCATGAAACTTACTAGTTGGTTTCTCTCTCTTTCTCTCTCAACCTAACAGGGTTGGTGTGAACGTAAACTGGAAGAGATAAGAATGATGTCGACTGAGATTTTCTCATAAGAACGATGTATGAATGCAGAAGCAGCTTCCATATGGCAAAGCTGGTATGGGTTCCGGATTATTATTAATCCGTCCTTCATCATAAATGGTTAGATTCGTGTTCTTTATAATGTATTATTACTTTTATTGTCAATGTGCACGCCCCCTTGCCCTGGATAGAGCCAATGGCAGCATTTTCCTACAGCCAGGCAAAAGAATGTGTTTCTGCCCGGTCTCGATCCGGGGACCTTTTGCGTGTTAGGCAAACGTGATAGCCACTACACTACAGAAACAAGCCCTCTTTCATTGCCAGCCCAGCTCAGCTGATCTGTATGCTTAAAAAATCGAGTTGTATCTTATTGCTCTATAAATATTGCTAATAATCAGCAATTAAAAAAAAAAGAATCCGCTTCTTCATCTGCATAGCTCACATGCCCCATATGCCTGTTCTCTAACAAAGCTAGAGTCTCTGATACATCTACATATACTGGGAATATTACTAGTTGCCTCTGTATTTTAGTGTATTTTAGTGTATATTGGGTCTTGGGGAAAAAGAATGAGATACTCATTGGGGATAGATCCAGGTGGTCAGCTGTGTTGGTCGGAAGCAGTAGGACAAACTTAGAGTCCGGTGGCACCTTTAAGACCAACAGAAGTTTATTCAAGGTAGGAGCTTTTTCAAATACATTGGAATGGTAGGTAAGGTTCAAACTTATAGACGGGGGCTGAACAGCAAATTAGCATGTAACATGATGAAGATGTGCAATGATAAACTAAATAACAAGCTAAGGTCGTAAGGTCAACAGTTGTAAAGCAATAAATATATCAGATCAGATAAGAAATTTATGTACGATCATAGATCAGAATAAAACATAGATATAAATATACATAAATTTATATCTATGTTTTATTCTGATCTATGATCGTACATAAATTTCTTATCTGATCTGATATATTTATTGCTTTACAACTGTTGACCTTATAACCTTAGCTTGTTATTTAGTTTGTATTTGCAAATCTTTATCATTTTACATGCTAATTTGCTATCATAAAGTAAATATAAAACACTATATAGTTATTTTAAAATAACTGATAAATGTGTAAAGGTATCGTTTCTAATTGTGGGAAGTAAACTGATACTCTCCTGTCCTCTCAGGCGTGGAGGTCACTTAACAGCAGCAAAACTTCCCAATATTCTTTGCATTACATTCAGTATTCTGATACACTGTTCTGAAAAAGAAATACACTAAAATATAGAGGCTGTATAGTCCTTCTTGTTGAGAATACATATGTAAGGACTGAATGAGTTAGCATTATTAATTGGGGGAATAATCATTGAGAAGCGTATGGCACTAGCTCCCTCTAATGGTCATAACATATATTGCAAGGGTATAGCTAGTGGTAAGGATATTTTTGGCAGTGAGTCGGATAGCTCAGACTGGCCTGATCTCATCCCATTTCGAAAGCTACGCAGGGCTGGTCCTGGCTAGTACTTGGGTGGGAGACCACCAAGGAATACCAGGGTTGTGATGGAGAGGCAGGCAATGGCAAACTACCTCTGAACATCTCTTGCCTTGGAAACCCCACCAGGGGTCAGTGTTCCCTCTAAGCTGAGTTAGTGTGAGCTAGCTCACAGCTTTTTAACCTCTGGCTCACACATTTTTGTCTTAGCTCAGGAAGGATGGCTCCAGAGCAAACTAATTTATGCAGTAGCCAAACACCGTCTTTTGCCTGGCTGTAGGAAAATGCTGCCATTGGCTCTATCCTTGGCAAAAAAATGTGTTTCTGCCCGGTCTCGATCCGGGGACCTTTTGCGTGTTATGTAAATGTGATAGCCACTACACTACACTAGAGTCTCTGATACATCTACATATATTGGGAATATTATTAGTTGCCTCTATATTTAGTGTATTTTAGTGTATATTGGGTCTTGGGGGAAAAGAATGAGATACTCATTGGGGATAGATCCAGGTGGTCAGCTGTGTTGGTCGGAAGCAGTAGAACAAACTTAGAGTCCGGTGGCACCTTTAAGACCAACATAGGTTTATTCAAGGTATGAGCTTTCATGTGCAAGGCACACTTTTTCAAATACCTTAGGAATGGCAGGTAAGGTTCAAACTTATAGATGGGGGCTGAACAGCAAATTAGCATGTAACATGACAAAGATGTGCAAATACAAACTAAACAACAAGCTAAGGTTATAAGGTCAACAGTTGTAAAGCAATAAATATGTCAAAATAGCTGATAAATGTGAAAAGGTATATTTTCTAATTGTGGGAAATAAACTGATACTCTCCATTCTCTCCTCTCAGGCATGGAGGTCACTTAACGGCATTTTCCTTTTCTTTTTTGAGGTGGATGCAGCAAAACATCCCAATATTCCTTGCGTTACTTTCAGTATTCTGATAGACTATTTTGTAAAAGAAATACACTAAAATATAGAGGATGTATAGTCCTTGTTGAGGATACATATGTGAGGACTGAGTGAGTTAGCATATGTAATGAGCATACGTATTGGGGGGAATAATCATTGGGAAGAGTATGGCACTAGCACCCCCTAATGGTCATAACATATATTGCAAGAATATAGCTAGTGGTACTCTCTCATGGATCACGTTCTTGATGTGGAGAGGGGGGTTGCATGGTTCGATGAGGCTGCAGGCTATGCCATGGAGGGCCACCCAGGACGGACAGGCCACAGCAGAGAACTCCTCTAAAATGTGATCCACTGGAGAAGGAAATGGCAACCCACTCCAGTATCTTTGCCAAGAAAACCCCATGGACAGTAACAAAAGGCTACAAGATATGACACTGGAAAATGAGCCCCTCAGGTCGGAAGGTGTCCAATATGCTACTGGGGAAGAGCAGAGGGCAAGTACAAGTAACCCCAGAAAGAGTGAAGCGGCTGGGCCAAAGCCGAAAGGACATTCAGCTGTGGATGTGTCTGATGATGAAAGGAAAGTCCGATGCTGCAAAGAACAATACTGCATAGGAATCTGGAATGTAAGATCTATGCATCAAAGTAATTTGGATGAGGTAAAAAATGAAATGGCAAGACTGAACATCGACATCTTGGGAATCAGTGAACTAAAGTGGACAGGAATGGGCTAATTTAACTCAGAAGACCATTATATCTACTACTGTGGCCATGAATCCCATAGAAAAAATGGTGAGGCCTTTATAGTCAACAAAAGAGTGCAAAAGTCAGTACTAGGATACAATCTCAAAAATGACAGAATGATCTCAGTCCGAATCCAAGGTGAACCATTCAACATCACAGTAATCCATGACCCAACCACTTGTGCAGAAGAGGCCAAAATGGACTGGTTCTGTGAAGACCTACAACACCTCCTAGAACTAACACACACAAAAAATGTCCTTATCATCACAGGGGACTGAAATGCTAAAGAAGGAAATCAAAAGGTAACCGGAATAACAGACAAGTTTGACCTTGGAGAACAAAATTAAGCCGGGCAAAGGCTAATAGAGTTTTGTCAAGAGAACATGCTGGTCATAGCGAACACCCTCTTCCAACAACCTAAGAGGCAACTCTACACATGGACATCACCAGATGGGCAACAACGAAATCAGATTGATTATCTCATTTGCAGTCAAAGATGGAGAAGCTTTATACAGTCAGTAAAAACAAGACCTGGAGCTGACTGTGGCTCAGATCATTAGCTAATCATTGCAAAATTCAAGCTTAAACTGAAGAAAGTTGGGAACTAGGCCATTCAGGTTTGACCTAGATCACATCCCTTATGACTATACAGTGGAGGTGAAGAATAGGTTTAAGGGACTAGATTTGATAGACAGAGTGCCTGAAGAACTATGGATGGAGGTTCGTGACATTGTACAGGAGGCTGCAATCAGCACCATCCCATAGACAAAGAAATGCAAGAAAGCAAAGTGGCTGTCTTATGAGGCTTTATAAATAGCAGAGGAAAGAAGGAAAGTGAAAGGCAAAGGTGAAAAGGAAAGATTTACCCAACTGAATGCAGATTTCCAGAGAACAGCAAGGAGAGATAAGGAGGCCTTCCTGAATGAACAATGCAAAGTAATAGAGCAAAACAATAGAATGGGAAGGACTAGAGATTTCTTCAAGAAAATTGGAGAAATCAAGGGAACATCCCATGCAAAGCTGGCCATGATAAAAAGACAAAAACGGTAGGGACCTAACAGAAGCATAAGAGATTAGGAAGAGATGGCAAAAAATACACATAAGAACTATACAAGAAGGACCTCAATGTCCTTGACAACCACAACAGCCAGTGACCTTGAGCCAGACATCCTGGAGTGCGAAGTCAAATGGGCCTTAGAAAGCATTACTAACAACAAAGCTAGCGGAGGTGATGGTATCCCAGCTGAGCTATTCAAAATCTTAAAAGATGATGCTGTTGAAGTGCTGCACTCCATATGGCAGCAACCTTGGAAAACACAACAGTGGCCACAGGATTGGAAAAGGTCAGTTTACATTCCAGTTCCAAAGAAGGGCAATGCCAAGGAATGTTCAAACTATCTTACAATTGCAGTCATTTCACACGCTAGCATGCTCATGCTCAAGATCCTACAGTAAGTGGCTAGAGAACTGCCAGAAGTACAAGCTGGGTTTCGGTGAGGGAGAGGAACTAGAGATCAAATTGCCAACATTCGCTGTATTATGGAGAAAACAAGGGAGCACCAGAAAAACATCTACTTCTGCTTCATTGACTACACTAAAGTCTTTGATTGTGTGGATCACAACAAACTTTGGCAAGTCCTTAAAGAGATGGGAGTACCAGACCACTTCAGATGTCTCCTGAGAAACCTGTATAAGGGTCAAGAAGTGACAGAACCGGATATGGAACAAGTGATTGGTTTAGCATAGGAAAAGGGGTACGGCAAGGATGTGTATTGTCACCTTGCTTATTTAATTTATATGCATAACGCCGAAGAATAGATTCTTTTGAACTATGGTGCTGGAGAAGACTCTTGAGAGTCCCTTGGACTGCAAGAAGATCAAATCAGTCAATCCTAAAAGAAATCAACCCTGACTGTTCCCTGGAAGGCCAGATAATGAAACTGAAGCTCAAATACTTTGGCCACCCAATGAGAAGGGAGATCTCACTGGATAAGACCCTGATGCTGGGAAAGATTGAAGGTCAAAGAAGACGGGGACGGCAAAGGATGAGATGGTTAGACAGTGTCATAGATGCAACGAACATGAAGTTGAGCAAACTTCAGAGGATGGCGGAAGACCAGAAGGCCTGGCGTGATCTGGTCCATGGGGTCGCGAAGAGTCGGACTCGACTGTGCAACTGAACAACAAATTCTGTATGCATTCTGTATCTACAAGCAAAACCCATATTTTTTGAGCTAATCGGCTGCCAACCCCTCCCTCCCTCCGTGATTTTGCAATAAGAAACGGAAGAGAGGGGGAAATCCACACATGCAAGACTGACACATCTGGGAGCAGGGAATCCCCTAGTCTTTTATATTTACTGATTCCTTCTTATGCTCTCTCTGGCTTTTTAAAACTTTGCCTGAGCAGGAGGACACGTCCTCATTTGTCTTTGGAGAAGGAGGAAAAGAGAACAAGGAGGAAGCGTCATCCTGAAGAGAGAGAGAAATGGGGGGAGGGCAGTGGAAGTACTTAAATGCCCACAGAAACAATTCTACTTTACGAAGGATTAGTGATTTGAAAGTGGATGAGAACAAAGAATCGCAGCAAAAGGAGTTTTGGTAGCTGCGGGGCTGGTAGATAGTGCTGGGGAGGAGCCAGTGAGAAGACGGGGACGGCAAAGGATGAGATGGGTAGGCAGTGTTATCGATGCAACGAACATGAAATTAAGCAAACTCCGGAGGACGGTGGAAGACAGGAGGGCCTGGTGTGATGTGGTCCATGGGGTTGTGAAGAGTCGGGCTCGACTGTGTGAATGAACAACAACAAGCGAGTGATAAGGGTATTTTTGGCAGTGAGCTGGATAGCCCAGGCTAGGCTGATCTCATCCCATTTCGGAACCACCGCAGGGCTGGTCCTGGCTAGTACTTGGATGGGTGGGAGATCTGCAAGGAATACCAGGGTTGTGATGGAGAGGCAGGCAATGGCAAACCACCTCTGAACATCTGCCTTGGAAACCCCACCAGGGGTCGCCATAAGTCAACTGTGACTTGTCGGAACTTTCCACCACCAAGGACGTTTTTATAATCTGGTACATCCATTACTGGTGTATGTACACAGTAAAGGTACAACGGTACCCTGATTGTTGCACACAGCCCAGGTGACTTCCCTTGAGGCTACGCTTCTGTTGCAGGGATGTGTCCTGATACTTCTAATGGTAGAAGGCCAGTATCAGTTTTAGAAAGTTCCATCATTTCTGCTTGGGTAATTCTCCCTCTAAGCTGTGGAGTCTTGTGAGCTAAAATTCTACTTTGGGAGCTACCGGCATTAAAACTGTGAGTGACCGATTTGGCTGCTGCATAAATTAATTTGCTCTGGAGCCATCCTTCGTGAGCTAAGACAAAAATCTGTGAGCCAGAGGCTTGCACTAACTCAGCTTAGAGGGAACACTGTGTTGCATACCAAAGGCACCTTCTACATTAATACACCACCAGTTTCAGAGCTAAACTCCAGCACTGAAAATGGATTCTGGTACCTATGAGGCTCCTTTGTGCCAAAGCAGGCCATTCAGAGAGCCAGACTGGTGTAGTGGTTTAGGAGAGTGGACTCTAATCTGGGAGGACCGGGTTTAAGTCCCCACTTCTTCATATGCCGGTGTGACCTTGGGTCAGTCGTGGCTCACTCAGAGCTGTTCTGTCAAGAGCAGTTTCTTGACAGAAACTTGACAGAGTTCTCTCAGCCCCACCTACCTCACAGGGTGTCTGTTGTGGGGAGGGGAAGGGAAAGGAGATTGTAAGCTGCTCTGAGACTCCTTTGGGTAGTGAAGGGTGGGGTATAAATCTAATGTCCTCCTCCTCCTCCTCCTCCTCTCTCAGCAACTTCCCAAGAAATTTCTCCCCTGCAACTTTACAGAAGTTGGTGTGAGTCTTCCATGAATTTTGCTGGTGCAGTTAGGGAGACTGATCCTTTAAAATTTTTAGTTCTATTGCTTCTTTGTAGCCTTACTCTTCTTCCTGGACCACGTGCCCATGTCCTAGGGTTGATCTGGTGGTCTTCTTCTTCTTCTTCCCTTTGCTCAATATGGTCTTCCCTACTTGGCAGCTACTTTCATAGTTCTACTGAAAACAGTTCAACAGATATGTGACAAGGATTAAAATTTGGCCCTTCTGTATGCAGACCATGAGCTGTGCCACTGTGACCCCCCCCCCTCCAAGGACTGAACCTCAGTTTCAATTGAACGGTGGAGATTTGCTACTGGCCCTCAAGAGGGATGGCCATGGCCCTTTTTATTTCCTTTTTGGGCCATTACTGGCATCATGCTATGGTGGTTCCATTTCTACCTGGTCATCCCTTTCCACAAGGTGGTGCTGTAGGGCTGTTTTTCAACCCCCAAGCGTTTATTCTGGAAGGTCCTTCAAAATTCCAACCCATCCCTCAGATTAACATCATGAAACCTCCAGGAAAGATCATTCAAATATTTGGAGTGCTGAGCTACTGATACGTGAATGACACCCAGCTGTTTCTTATTAACACCCAAGCCAGGTAGATCTGTGGAAGTCTTCCTGAGAAGACTTCCTAGAAAGGTAATAGGATGGATGCGGACCACTGAACTGCACCTCAGTACCCACAAGACTGAAGTGATGTTGATCAACTACAAAGCAGCTTGAGGACTGGGGGGTCAGACAGTCTTGGAAAGGGCTGAACTCCCCTGAAAGAGCAAGTCAATAGCTTGGAGTTGCTGCTGGATTATGGTTTATGCATGGAGGCTTCATCTCCTGTGTAGCATGTAGCATCTGCTGTCATGTTGGCTGATAAACCAGCTGTGGCCAGAGAGCCAGTTTGGTATAGTGATTAAGAGTGTGGACTCTAATCTGGGAGAACCATGTTTGATTCCCCACTCCTCCACATGCAGCTGCTGGCATGACCTTGGGTCAGTTACAAGTTCTTTCAGAGCTGTTCTCTCAGGAGCAGTTCT
>NW_015168812.1:24504-63409 GCF_001447785.1 Gekko japonicus
TGGAAGAGCTCTCTCAGCCCCACTACCTCACAGGGTGTCTGTTGTGGGGAGGGGAATGGAAGGGGATTGTAAGCCACTTTGAGACTTCTTTGGGTAGTGAAGGGTGGGGTATAAAGCCAATCTCTTCCTCCTCCTCCTCCTCCTCCTCCTCCTCCTCCTCCTCTTCTTCTTCTTCTTCTTCTTCTTCTTCTTCTTCTTCTTCTTCTTCTTCTTCTTCTTCTTTTCTGGGGGAAGATGCCGGAACAGAGATCTGGAACCTCTTCGACAAAAGCCTTTCCAAAATGTTTAAAAGTTAATGAGTTTTCAGTATATAGATTGAAAACATTTCCCTCTTGAGAGTTCTGGCACCTCTTTTAGAAAAAAAAACCCCGGTCTGTGGCCATTCCTTACAATATATATAGAAAGAGACCTCCCAGCTAGGAAAAGAAATCAAAATAGAGAGCGAGCTGAGAAAAAAGAGGCTGAAAAGCAGTATATTAAAGTGACAATGTTTCAAATAGACATTAATTACAAAACATGTTACAAAAATGTGGTGAACATACAAGGCAATATCAACACAATGAAGATTCCGGATTAATACTTCGTTTCGTTCAAACTGCTTCTTCAGGAATACATTACTGAGAGAGATGCAAAAACAATATGATAGCCAAGGTATGTACAAGGAATACAAAAGCAATTATTAACAAATCATGTACCAAACCGGATAAAAATAAATTACAACATTCATAAGAACATAAGAACATAAGAGATGCCAATGTTGGATCAGGCCAAAGGCCCATCCAGTCCAACACTCTGTGTCACACAGTGGCCAGAAATACCAGTGCCATCAGGAGGTCCAGCAGTGGGGCCAGGACATTAGAAGCCCTCCCCCTGTTGACCGCCCCTCAAGCACCAAAACAGAGCATCACTTGCCCCAGAGCCCCTAGCTATACCTTGTGGCTAATAGCCACTGATGGACCTCTGCTCCATATGCTTATCTAATTCCCTTTTGAAGCCGTCCATGCTTGTAGCACCCACCACTTCCTGTGGCAGTGAATTCCATGTGTTAATCACTCTTTGGGTGAAGAAGTACTTCCTTTTATCCGTTCTAACCCGACCGCTCTGCAGTTTCATGGAGTGCCCTCGAGTTCTTGTATTGTGAGAAAGGGAGAAAAGTACCTCTTTCTTTACCTGCTCTTTCCCATGCATAATCTTATAAACCTCGATCATGTCACCCCTCAGTCGTCTTTTCTCCAAGCTAAAGAGCCCTAAGCGCTTTAACCTTTCCTCATAGGGAAAGTGTTCCAACCCTTTTATCATTCGAGTTGCCCTTTTCTGCACTTTTCCCAAAGCTATAATATCCTTTTTAAGGTGTGGTGCCCAGAACTGCACACAGTATTCCAAATGAGGTCTCACCATTGATTTATATAGGGGCATTATTATATTGGCTGATCTGTTTTCAATACCCTTCCTAATAATCCCCAGCATAGCATTGGCCTTCTTTATTGCAGTCACACACTGTCTCGACATTTTCAGTGAGTTATCCACTACAACTCCAAGATCTCTCTCTTGCTCAGTCTCTGCCAGTTCAGACCCCATCAATGTGTATTTATATTTAGGATTTTTGGCTCCAATGTGCATCACCTTGCACTTGGCCACATTGAACCCCATTTGCCATGTTGACGCCCACTCGCCCATCCTTGACAGATCCCCTTGGAGTGCCTCACAATCCTCACTGGTTTTCACCACCCTGAACAACTTTGTATCATCCGCAAATTTAGCCACTTCACTGCTTACTCCCATCTCCAAATCATTAATGAACAAGTTAAAAAGCAGTGGACCAAGTACTGATCCCTGCGGTACCCCACTGCTTACCACCCTCCACTGAGAAAATTGCCCACCTACACTCACTCTCTGTTTTCTATGAACTAGCCAGTTTTTGATCCATAAAAGGACTTGTCCTTCTATCCCATGATTTTTGAGCTTACTTAGGAGCCTTTGATGAGGAACTTTATCAAAAGCTTTCTGGAAGTCAAGGTAAATAATATCTATTGGATCCCCCTTGTCCACATGTTTGTTCACCCCCTCAAAGAACACTAACAGGTTAGTGAGACAAGATCTTCCCTTACAGAAACCGTGCTGAGTCTGCCTCAATAGGTTTTGTTCATCTATGTGCCTACTAATTCTTTCCTTAATAATGGTTTCCACCAATTTACCCGGTATTCCTTACAAAGCATGCCACAATAATTCATGCTAGAGGTGCCATTGGTCAGCTTTTGGTGAGCAAACCCCAGCCAAAACACGCCCCTTCTCCACCACCAGTCAAATAAATGGCGGCGGGGGGGGGGACCTCATTGACACATCAACGTCACTGCCAGCTAAACACCTGGCTTCTCAACCTGCCACACCCAGATGACACAGAAATGACTTTTATTTCCTGGCTGGACAGCCCAAGGCCCTATTTGAGATAAAGCCTTCCCTGAGGTAATTTGCGATGGCGTTACAGGGGTTCCTCTGCCCTGCTGTGATAGGCCTCCCTCCACCCCTTGTCCACTCTTTTATAAAACAAGAAGAAACACAGAGAAACACAAACCAAACATGTTTATCTCACCGGGAAGGGAAACACATTTTGGATATTTAGCACTTTAAATAATTTTGTTTTGTGCCCAGTGCCCAGGCTAGCCTGATGTTGTCAGATCTTCAAAGTTAAGCAGGGTTGACCCTGGCTAGTATTTGGATAGGAGACCACCAAGGAAGCCCAGGGTCACCATGCCGAGGCAGGCAATGGCAAAACGTCTCTGAACATCTCTTTCCTGGAAAACCCTCCGGGGCTGCCATAAGGCAGCTGTGATTTGACAGCAGCAAAGCCATTTTGCGAAGGCTGAGCGTCAAGGATACAGTTTCTTAGGGCAAGAAGTAATCTGTGTCGAAACAGATAGCAGTACTGTCGTTTGCTTCTGAATGAAAGTTAAAGGGACTTCTCCCTCAGGTTTTTAACTTTTCCCTAAGATGTAGTCTTGCAGCCTGCAGCCTCTCACGTTGCTTTCCTTATACAAGGAAGTCTGCAAGAGGGACTTTACAACACTGTGGCCCACCCTACGCTAACACACTGACCCAGTCTTGGTCCCTCTGAAGATAGATCCATAATCTGCCTAGGGGACAACAACAACAACAAAAATCAGTTAAAATGTCCTTTTTATTCTGCCCATTTCCTCCTCTCCCTCTGAATGTTCCCAAGGCCCTGGCTGGTCATTGCTGGCTTCTCTGCCTTGCCAACAGGGTTCAAATGGGGTTGGCAGATGAGGATACAAGGGACAGACCTGCCTATGTCCATCACACTTGGTGACATCACTTTGGGGTTTTAGCCAGAAGTGATGTCCATGCACCCTTTCCCCCATGCTTTGCCCCCAGAGTCTTGTGGGGGTTCCAGGTATGTGCCTGGCAACCCTAATCCATCCTCAGGTTGGATCCAGGTTAGACTACTGTAATCAGGGCTATTTTTGGGCAGGAACGCACAGGAACGGAGTTCCGGCTGGCTCCCGAGTTGGCCACGCCCAGCAGGAACTCATTAGCATAATAGGCCACACCCAACAGCAGAAATCAATTAGATTGGCTACATTAGGGGTGTGTGGCCTAACATGCAAAGGAGTTCCTGCGAAAAAAAAAGCCCTGGGTTTTGACAACAAACAAGGTAAACAGAATAAGAAGGGAAAGGTGGGTGTGGCTGGATGACCACACTTCTGGTAACATGGGGGTGTGGCCTAATGTGCTAATGATCGGTGCTGTCAGGGTGTGGCCTAATATGCTAATGAGTTTTGCTGTTGGGTGTGGCCTATTATGCTAATGAGTTCTTGCTGGGCTTTTTCTACAAAAAGAGGCCTGACTGTAATGCATTCTTGTTGGGATTCTTATTAAGTAAGTCAGCAGAGTAAGTAGTAAGAGACTGAGTCCATGGTGTGTTTATAAGAGTTTACTATCAACCAGTGTTCCCTCTAAGCTGAGTTGGTGTGAGCTAGCTCATAGTTTTTTAGCCTCCAGCTCACAGATTTTTTTGTCTTGGCTCAGGAAGGAGGGCTCCAGAGCAAACTAATCTATTCAGTAGCCAAATCACTTACTCACAACTTTAATGCCAGTAGCTCACAAAGTAGAATTTTTGCTCACAAGACTCCACAGCTTAGAGGGAACATTGCTATCAACCGAACATGGGAAAAGGTACACAGGATATGAAAATAAGAAAGAGCTAAAATGGCTACATCCTTACAGCTACAGGTAAACAGGAGGAATGGAGTCTCCTTCTTCAGTCAGTACAAAGACAGGAAGGAGAAGCCAATATGCTAAATACTTGACACATTGGTTTCCAATCAGACTATTAAGTTAGCTCCAAAGTTCCCGGGCATTCTATTGTCTAAACAGATTGGTTACAAACAAACATGTGACTTCCTGTTGATCATAACAAACATCATTAACCCTGTAAATACTGAAGTGTTTTGACTTGTAACACCCAACAATTCTACACGGGGCTGCCTTTGAAAACTGTCTGGAAACTTCAGCTGGTCCAAAATTCAGCAGCCAGATTGTTTGGGGGGGGGGGATTGGGTACAGAGGTCTGTGCTGGCTGCATGCTGTTGCCAAGCCCACTTGATCGTTGCAGCTTACCTTGAAAGCCCTAAGGAGCTTGGGATTTGGTTCCTGAAGGGTCTTCTCCCATACTGTCCTGTGCTCCAACAGAGGTCATCATGTCAAGCCTCAGTTGCTGAGCCCTTGTCCACAGAAGTGAGGCATGAGGTGATCCAGGGCTGTAGCCACGATTTTGTCATGGGGGGGGGGGCTTTAAATAAGCCGGGGGGCACTGATGTCACAAAATAAAAAATAAAATAAATTTTTAAAAAACTAACTTTTGCAGTATTCGCTGTCTGCTTGCCTACGTGGGGAGGTAAATTGTGCTTGGGGAAGGGGTGGCAGTGGGGAGTCCTCCAGGCAGCCCAGAGAGTTGGGGGGCCTGGGAGCTGCATGGAAGTCAGGGGGCCTTGGCAGGAAGTCAGGGGGCCAGGCCCCCAAATGCCCCACTGCAGCTACAGGCCTGAGGTGAACAGGGACAGGGTTTCTCAGGGGTGGCATGCCAGCTGCAGGATGTCTTTCCTCTTGAACAAAGTTTGAGTCCAGCGGCCCCTTTATACCGAGAATTAAACTTTGTTGGTCTTAAAGGTGCCACTGGACTCAAACTTTGTTTTATCGCTTCAGACCAACACAGCTACCCACCTAAATCTATTTCCTCTTGAAGCTCACCTAACACCTATTTTATCGGCCTTCAACCAAAAGGCAAAACAATTTATTCTCATCAAGGCTTTCAGTTTTAAAATGTTTTATTCTCATCAAGGCTTTCAGTTTTAAAATGTTTTCTGTCCTTTTCAGTATCGTAATGATGCCGCCCCAGTAGCACCTGATCCTGACTGGGCCTGCGGTGTGTTTGGGGGGAACAGGGAATCTTGTCTTTACCAGTGCCAAAACAGCCCACCGTGAAAAGGCACAGGGAGGAACAAGTTCACCTCATCCCCCCCACGCCATGGCCCCAGTCAGGATTACTGTTAAGTCGCTCGCTTAACAAAGCAGCCGGAGAGTGATTCAGCAAGAACACAACTTTATTCTTCAACTCGAACACAACTCCAACACGGATCAACATCTGATAGCCAGAACAGCCTTTACATTGCAGCTGTCCTGCTTTTAAACATTCCCGGCTAATGTAGCCACACCCACTGTACACATATCAACCTATGAGGTTGCAGCGATAAGGTCCAATCACATTCATTCCTGCTCAGGTAGCTTGCTTGAAGTGATTGGCTTGTTACTTCCTGGGCTGGCAATACTATTGGATGGTTTGGGATCCTAGCCCAGGACGAAGCTCAACATTACAGTTTAGGTAGCTGTTTCACAACATTGCATTCAAGGCAGCTTTGAATGCATTACAATTACATACTTGTGGCATTTTTTTAACTTATCAAATTCTTCCCTAAAATTTCTTCTTCTTCTTCTTCTTCTTCTTCTTCTTCTTCTTCTTCTTCTTCTTCTTCTTCTTCTTCTTCTTCTTCTTCTTCTTCTTCTTCTTCCTGTGGCCACCATCATGTCGAGTTTGGCCCTTAGTCTATTACAGCAATTTTTAAAAAATGGTCAATGTCTTCCCTAAAGTTGCATCGGTGGCCATGGGTCAAACCTGTGTCTACCATAATGTCGGCTTTAGCCCTAACATGGCTACTCTTCTGGAATCGTCCTCTGGAATTGGGGAGCTATTACACTGGAAGCTGCCAGGGGTCTTCCTCCCCCCTTGTTTCCTTCAGCAACTCATCCCTTCATGAGGGAAGATCCACTAGCATAGCTCACAAGTCTGAGACGTACAAAACACCAGCAGAATTTTAAGAGAGTTTATTATTTATGTCAGGAGGGAGACAACGACCCCCTCCCGGCTACGCAGGAGACCTCCCAGTCGGCACCCGAAGGAAGCCAGAACCCAGTTCCAGACCGTTTCCGGGAGGACCCGGAAGGCTGGCACAACATTCTCGCAGGGGAGGATTCCCAGGGAAGGGAGGGGGACGAGGTCGTGGGGTTGACTGGGCTCGGTGTCAAGGGAATGACCGTTGGAAAGAGGGGTGGTGGGTGGAGCAACGAGACCAAAACCCATTGGAACCCAGTCTTATGGCTAGATTCCTTTAAGATGTGGGTAGTGGGTGGAACAGGTGTTGGACGTGGACAGAAATAAAAGGAGCTAACAGGTGCAAGCCAGGGAGGATGCAGGTGGTTTTGGTTCGAGAAGAGGGAGCAGAAATCCACTCGAACTCGTCCATTGAACCCCACCGTTGGTTTAAGAGTGAACCTAACTCTACCAACAGGAGTCTGAGGTGAACCCTGAGCCGTTGTTGTTCATCAACATCCTGGATCTCACCCACGGCCGACACGACCCACACCTGCAACCCGAAGGTGACAATTTATTTATTTATTTCATTATATTATATTATATCACCTTTCTTGGTGAGCCTCATGGTGGGTTGCAGATTTATATAAAAACAATGAAATAAAGACAAGATAGGTCATCCAGTTAACAGCGTGGTGTAAAGGGGGAGAAAACAAGAAAATTGCCAAAAAATTTTTACAAGCAATAATTAACTACAAGTTATATGTATATGTATATATATATATATATGCTCATTCTGCTGTGGCTATTGACTCACTGAACTTATTCTATATATATTGAATATAAAGAGCGTTATTGTTGTTATTATTATATTATTTACTGTATTGTTTCACACAGTGCTTGTACTTTTGGGCTCCTAGTTCACCGTGATCCCTTTTGTTATAGAACAGCAGGGCATAAGGCTGCGCAGAGTAGAATTCAGAACTGTGCTGGGGCCCTGACCTGGATAGCCCCAGCAAACCCAATCTCGTCAGTTCTCAGAAGCCAAGCAGGGCCGACCCTGGCAAGTACTTGCATGGGAGACCTCCAAGGAATACCAGGGCCGGGATGCAGAGGCAAGCAATAGCAAGACACCTCTTTGAAAGTCCAAGCTTCACTAGGGGTCGCTAGAAGTCAGCCATAACTTCCAGGCATACACACACACACACACACACACACACACACACACACACACACACAGAGAGACCGATTCCCCACAAGCAGCTGTGCTGCCCTCGCTCTTCAAAATCTTCCGTTTCCTCCACTTGCATTGGTCAATTTCACACTATTTGGTGCACAGCTGCATTTTCACCCACAGCTCCCCCCGATTTTCCCCACGTCTTCTTGGTCCTTTTTTTTAATTAGATCGAGAAGACGCGAGGGAAATGGGGGGAGCTGTGGGTCAAAATGCGGCCGTGCAGCGAGTGGTGTGAAATTGACCGATGCAAGTGGGGGAAACAGACGAGCGAGGGCGGCACAGCTTCTTGTGGGGAATCAGTCTCACACACGCACACACAAAAAAACCCTGTGTTGAGAAAGCTGAGAGTGGGGGAGACATCAGTTAACCAGTGCTGGAGATTCATAAGTTACACCTGCTTGCAAATAATTTCCTCCAACCTCAAATATATCTCCTAATACCAGATAGATAGGTGTGTGTGGTGAAGGAAAAGCGCTCTGCTAGGGATGCCAGCCTCCAGGTGGGACCTGGGGATCCCCTGGAATTACAGATCATCTATAGACTACAGAAATCCGTTCCCCTGGATAAAATGGCTGCTTTGGAAGGTGGACTCTATGGCATTATACCCCTAAACCCCTGTCCTCCTCAGGCTCCATCCCCAAATCTCCAGGAGTTTCCCAACCTGGAGCTGGAAACTCTACCCCCCCCAATGGCAGCCGGGAGGGGGGGGGACACCTGGCAACACTACTCTCGGCACATGTGCAGAGCGTTTGTCATCTTGGCACTCAGAGAACTGATTGTTCCTGGCACCAATTTGTTTGTTTGTTTGTTTGTGCCATCAAATCACAGTTGACTAATGGCGACCCCTCATCAAGTTTTCAAGGCAAGAGACAAATGGAGGCGGTTTTCCATTGCCCGCCTCTAGGTAGAGACCCTGGCGGTCTCCCATCCAAGTACTAACCAGGGCTAACCCTGCTTAGCTTCCAAGACCTGACAAGACCGGGCTAGCCTGGGCTATTCTGGTCATGGTTCAGATTTATTTAGATCCTCTCAAAGACCTAGTTTTTCTGCCGTGAGGTGGGGCTTCACGCTGCTTGGATATTTTGCCAGCCCTTTGGCCACCTGTGTAAAGAACTTCTTCTTCTGCAGTGAACGGCTCTGGGAGTTTAAATCCACCTGAGCTCTATGTCTCTTCAGTCCTTTAGCCACAGTCCCGGGTTTTGGCAGTGGAAGTGGTAAGGACAGTTGCTTTACAGTGGTTATTCAGTGGTGAGTAACAGGTATTTGGCACATACTCAGAAGCAGGTATTCATTTAGACAAGCTGTTTTACAGCAGTGTTGGTCCAAACATAAAAGGTAAAATGTCAAAAACACAATTCATGTCATGCCAGTAAAGTAAAGGTTTCCCTTGCTCGAAACCCAGTCGAATCCGACTCTAGGGGTGTGGGGCTCATCTCCGTTTCAAAGCCAAAGAGCCAGCGCTGTCCGAAGACGTTTCCGTGGTCATGTGGCCGGCATGACTAAACACCAAGGCGGACGGAACGCTGTTACCTTCCCACCGAAGTGGTACCTATTTATCTACTTGCAATTTCTTGCTTTCGAACTGCTAGGTTGGCAGGAGCTGGAACTAGAGATGGGAGCTCACTCCATCATGCGGCACTCGGGTCTCAAACTGCTGAACTACTGCCCTTCCACAGCCTGCAGTTCAGCGTCTTAACCACTTGAGCCACCGCAGCTCCATATGTCATGCCAACCCAGTGACAAATAATGACACATAACAGTGCGCAAGCTCTCCGATTCCGCAGAACTCTTCGTCAGGCCAAATGTTGCGAAAGTGAAAAGAAGTGGGGCACCTCTTGTTTTGTTGTGGGGAAGAATCATTGACGTGTAATTTATTACCTCTTCCTTTTACAGCCCTGACTTGCAGCGCCAGAGACCTGTTTCTTCTTTGCCTGTCAGCAAATCCACCATATCCACGCTGCCATGAGGGTTACTTAACACCATGGGAGGCTTGGCAATCTCCAGGTGGGGCCTGGGGATCTCCCAGAATTACAACTCATGTCCAGGCAACAGAAATCAGTTCCCCTGGAGAAAATGGCTGCATCGGAGGGTGGACTTCATGGCATCAATGAGATCCCACCTCAGGCTCCACTCCCAAATCTCCAGGAAATTCTCAACCCACAGTTGGCAACCCTACCATGACCTGAAGAATCTCTTTAAAAACTGCTTCCCCCCTTTTAATTTTGTTTTAAACATCTAGCCTGATTATGGGTTCTAGGGAACTTGAAGAGAAGAAGAAGAGATTGGATTTATACCCCGCCCTTCACTACCCAAAGGAGTCTCAGAGCGGTTTACAAACTCCTTTCCCTTCCCCTCCCCACAACAGATGCCCTGTGAGGTAGATGGGGCTGAGAGAGCTCTGACAGAAACTGCTCTTTTTCAAGAACAGCTCTGACAGAACTATGGCTTCCCCAAGGTCATCCAGCAGGTGCAAGTGGAGGAGTGGGGAATCAAACCCGGTTCTCCCAGATTAGAGTCCACACACTTCACCACTACACAAAACTGGCTCTCCTTGGGAACTTGTCCACCGTCAAGTGGCATCGGGTTGGTTCTCATAAAGCTATTACACCATTCCTTCACCCAGTCAAGTCACAGCAAAGTTGCTGGCAATTAATTATTAAAATCAGAGTGAAACTGGAAGTTCATTTTTTCTGCTCCTGCTCCCTCTGCCATGGCCCCACTGATTCCTGACGGAGGCAAAGTCCCCACTGCAAACAGTGGAGTAAACTTCCTAATAGTACAAATCTCACTTCAGTTTTCCACCCAGCACTGCCCACTTGTCCCTGCAGACATTAAATGGGGGAGAGAAATAAGTGAGAAGAAAACAAAGAACTCAGGGAGAGAAATGTGATGGCACACAGCAGAATAGAATGCATCTGGTCAGCAAGGGGTTAACTGACTCAGTTCCAGCTGTTTTACACTTGCCCTGCCCCCATGCCTTCCCAGGCAATCCGGACAAGAACAGCTTGCACATTCTCTTCTATCTCTGCAACAAAAAAGGTTAGAGAGTGTTTTTTTAAGATGAAAGCTGGGAATTCAGGGTGTGGAACGTAGCATATTTTGGGGAAGTACTCCCCCCATGCCCCCATAATACTGGGCCCGGGAACTGCCCTTTTAAATAGAAGAAACACCCTTTTAAGTGGAATGCTTGGGTGGCAACATAATACTGATACTGAAATGAAATTCTCTAGTCTTTCACTTCCTGAAAAGAAGGAAAGGTATTTATGATATGCCAAATGCCAGTAGATAAAAGCAGCAGAAGAGAAGAGATTAGATTTATACCCTGCCCTTCACTACCGGAAGGAGTCTCAGAGTGGCTTACAATCTCCTTTCCCTTCCCTTCCCCACAACAGACGGCCTGTGAGGTAGGTGGGGCTGAGAGAGCTCTCTTGAGAACTGCTCTTGAGAGAACAGTGCTGAAAGAACGTGTGACTGACCCAAGGTCACACCAGCAGCTGCATGTGGAGGAGTGGGGAATCAAACCCGGTTCTCCCAGATTAGAGTCCACACTCTTAATCACTACACCAGACTGGCAGTATCAACCCTAACAGCCATAGTCTCTGTCATCCACCACTCTGTCCATCTTTGGAGGCCAGAAAGCCATCGCCCAACAGACTCCTCCCTCCAGCAAAGAATTGTTTTGCCCCCCAAAAAACATATCCTAAATATTGTATAAAAGCCAATCTCATGTCTTCCTTGCGAGAGTCCCTCCCACCTAGGGTTGCCAACATCCAGGTGGGGCCTGGCGATCTCCCGGAATTACAGCTGATCTCCAGAGTACAGAGAGCAGTTTCCCCCGGGAGAAAACGGCTGCCTTTTCAGAACAGACTCTATGGCATTGCACCCCACCAAGGTCCCTCCCCTCTCCAGGCTCCACTGCAGATCTCCAGGATTTCTCCTGCCCAGAGTTGGCAACCCTGTGCCTCAGTCAGAAGGACACTGTTAGGATCCCTTAGGGAAGCAACAGAAAGGTGGGGTGGTGATTAAAATTTTGTAGACCTGGAATTTAGCTCCAAGAAAGAAAACCCACAGCAGGGAAAGAAAGGCACGCCAGCCACAACAAAGCGACTGGAAGACCTCCCTGATGGGTTTCAGACATTTTATCCGCCGGCAGTTTTGTCTGCTGTTCTGTTTCATTTCTGATGAAGTATTTGTGTCTCCATGCAGGTTTTCCCGAGAGGCCATACAGTTAGGGTTGCCAGCTCTGGGTGGGGAAACACCTGGAGATTTGGGGGGTGGAGCCCGGGGACAGCAGGGTTTGGGGAGTGGTAGGACCTCAGTGGCTGTGGTGGCTCAGTGGTTAAGACGCTGAACTGCAGGCTGTGGAAGGTCGGTAGTCCAGCAGTTCGAGACTATAGTGCTGCATGACGGCGTGAGCTCCCGTCTCTGGTCCCAGCTCCTGCCAACCTAGCAGTTCGAAAGCAAGAAATTGCAAGTAGATAAACAGATACCGTTTCGGTGGGAAGGTTCCGTGGACCTCGGCTTCTAGTCATGCCGGCCACATGACCACGGAAATGTCTTTGGACAGCGCTGGCTCTTCGGTTTGGAAATGGAGATGAGCACCGCAACCCTAGAGTCGGATTCGACTGGCTTTCGTGCAAGGGAAACCTTTACTACGACCTCAGTCAGGTATAATGCCATGGCGTCCACCTTCCAAAGCAGCCATTTTCTCCAGGGGAACTGATCTCTGTTGCCCGGAGATCAGTTGTAATCCCAGGAGATCTCCAGCCACCCCCTGGAGGTTACGTCAAAGAATCACTAGGAAAACGGCTACAACCATGCAAAAATACTTAGAAGAATAATATATCAAATTGTCATTGCATATAATCCACAATATCACAATAAGAAGCACGTACCTCCACTGCTGTAGGAGCTGCGGTGGCTCAAGTGGTTAAGTCGCTGAACTGCAGGCTGTGGAAGGTTGGTAGTTCAGCAGTTCCAGACCCGAGTGTGCCGCATGATGGAGTGAGCTCCCGTCTCTAGTTCCAGCTCCTGCCAGCCTAGCAGTTCGAAAGCAAGAAATTGCAAGTAGATAAATAGGTACCACTTGGGTGGGAAGGTAACAGCGTTCCGTGCGCCTTGGTGTTTAGTCATGCCGGCCACATGACCACGGAAACGTCTTCGGACAGCGCTGGCTCTTTGGCTTTGAAACGGAGATGAGCACCGCAACCCTAGAGTCAGATTCGACTGGGTTTCGAGCAAGGGAATTCAGAACCTTAAAAAGTTCGTCAAGAATAGAAGAGGGCCAACTCTAAACATCTAATTATGAAACATACAAAAATATACATGTATGTATTCAACACAAATTAAAATAACAAATAAGGGCCCATTCATACCTCATATACAAATATAAAAACATACAAAGGCTAATGAAATAGACCTAACGCGTTTCGGCCTTTACAGGCCTTCCTCAGAGGTCTAATACAAATAGAACATGTTGGCTGATATGTAAAAATATATACAATCATACATATACAAAATGTGAAATAAAGACCAGAAAACAATTGTTCCAAAGTTTAACCACTGGGCAAAGAAAAGAAATACAAAAATACCAATGAAGCCTCCAGTGCAATCACATGTCCAGTAGTACTTCTCTCTGGTCAACTATATATTCTCCTGAGATTGTACAGCCAAATGTTCCCAATAAAATGGGAGCAGGGGACTCCGCCCCCACCGGTGGGGCTGGCATCCCTAGAAGAAGCTAAACAGGGTCAGTACTTGGATGGGAGACTGCTAAAGAAGGCTCTGCAGAGGAAGGCCATGGCAAACCACTTCTGCTTCTCACTTGCCTTGAAAGCCCCTTGCTGGGGTTGCCGTCAGTTGGTTGTTATTTGACAGTGTGTGAAGGTCAAAGAAGATGGGGACGGCAAAGGATGAGATGGTTAGACAGTGTCATCGATGCAACGAACATGAAATTGAGCAAACTTCAAACTACTTCTGCTTGTCACTTGCCTTGAAAGCCCCTTGCTGGGGTCGCCATCAGTTGGTTGTTATTTGACAGTGTGTACAAACCTAAAAGCATAGCCTAAAAGACCCTAAGAAAGACAGGCTGTAGGGCCCAGATTATGTTCCCTCTGCTGATGCATTCTTTCTCCAGCACTCACATGCCAATGATGAATGACATCATTTCATGTAAAGAATATTAGAGGGACTCTGCCTCGGACAGCATCATCAGCACATGTCCGGTGGTGCCTAGGATGACATGATGACAAATCCCTTCTTTCACTTCCTGTACCGTACTGAGAAGTTTGAAATACCGTAGGCTGCATTTCAGTCACTTTCTGCCTTTTTTTTTTTGTTTCCTCTCCCCTTTGGAGGTTTTGTGTTGCAGAATAAGTCTTCCCTGCTGTCTTGGGGGGGGGGGATGTACTTCCCCATGGACAAAAGGAAGCACACTGTGGCAGTAGCCTAGCAACCACAACACCATGCACCTTAACCACTTCTGTGTTCTCGTTGTCGTGGTTGCAGATATTGCAAGCAAACAGAGTGCTGGTCTCCCATAGTTTCCAAGACAGACAAAAGCCAGCGACTAATGGATCTGACACAGTCATATGATTCGCGGCCATTGAGAATTGAGAATAAGCGAAAGAATAGACAACCTGGCACTACTTTTTGTTAATTAAATCTTTCATAGAATCAACCGATTGAGAAACCATAATTATCCAATAGCCCTGACCTGGATGTCCAAGGTTAGCCTGAAATGGTCAGATCTCAGAAACTAAGCAGGGTCCTGGTTAGTACTTGGATGGGAGACCACCAAGGAATTCCAGGATTGCTATGCAGAGGCAGGCAATGGCCAACCACCTCTGTTAGTCTCTTGCCTTGGAAACGCCATAAGCCGGCTGCGACTTGACAGCACTTCACATACACACACACAAACACACACACACACAGAGTTATCAAACACTTCCAAAACAGAAACAATAAAAACCCTGAAAGCTTCTCCCCAGAAACATTGCATCACATAACTAAGCCATGATTTTCAAAACACCTTATTCCAGTGGTAGTCCAGCTGACTTACAGGTTGAGCATGAAGAAAGGCAGTGAATCGAATTAAAACATACAGAATTTTTGGTTTGGTTTTTGCCAGATGCTGGTGCTGTTTTATTAAACCTAGTACCTATTTCTTCTGCATCTCCCCACGGTCCTGGGGTCACCATGAGTTGGTTGTGACCTGGCAGTACACACAAAAAAAATGTTCCGTGAAATTTCTTGGAGGTCCCCTTCTGCCATTTCCAGCAGTAAAGAGTTCTTTACTAATTCCTTTAATTTGGCCGTTTGGTTGGTGGGTCCTTTAAGACTTTTCATAGGAAAGGGCGATGGTTTAGCTGTTCGTTTAGTAGGTCCTTTAAGACTTTTCATAGGAGAAGGCGATGCACCTTGAAGCACATTTCCTTGATGATGAATCTGTTGATCAAAAAGAGAAGAAGAGAAGAGATTGGATTTATACCCCGCTTTGCTGTTGCTGCCGCCGCTCTTATTTTCCAAGTCTTTCATGTAATAGAATATTTCTCTAATGTGGGGCCCCCTAATGGACTCCCGTCCAAAGGATTGATTGGTGCTTTTCCACATTCTCATTTTCCTCGCTTGTAAATTACTGTTTCTTTGGGGGGTTTCTGTTCTGCATGTGTTTTGCTCCCTCTAGTAGTCAATTTGATATTACAATGGTTTATGTCTGGCATAAAAACATGCAGTTTAAATCCGCAGGAAGCTATGCCGGACATAAACCAGTGTCATACAGAATCAACCACTAGAGGGAGCAAAACACATGCAGAACGGGGGGGGGACCCTCAAGAGACAAGTAAGGAAAATGAGAATGTGGAAAAGCCCCAAATCAAAACCTACCCTGTTGCAGCATTGCCAAAGCACTGGGTGCTCCAAAGCCACTTAAAGGGCCCTTTCCAGTAGTAAGTATTTATACATTTACTAGCCTGCTACCCATGCTTCGCTACGGTATTTAAGTTCTGTAAATCCAGTTATAATACTGATGATGTGAAATTTGAAATGTGACATTTGTTGTAGGAATTCTAACGGAGAAGATTGTAGTGTAAGAAATGAAGTGAGACATACGTCCTTTTCTTCTCTACTGAATGACCTCTCTCTAGACCCCATTGGTGGTTCTGCCCTCAAGTGCTAGGATCACCAGGCTGCTCGATGAGCTCACTCTGGAGCAGGTCACATAGAACTGACCATTTAAGAAGCAGTCAGCATTTAAGAAGCAGGGGTCATGCTCCTCAGAAATCACTTCATGGGGGGGGGTTTGACGTCATGGTAGGAATAAAGGTAAAGGTAAAGGTTCCCTTGCTCGAAAGCCAGTCGAATCCGACTCTAGGGTTGCAGTGCTCATCTCTGTTTCAAAGCCGAAGAGCCAGCGCTGTCTGAAGACGTTTCCGTGGTCATGTGGCCAGCATGACTAAACATCAAGGCGCACGGAACGCTGTTACCTTCCCACTGAAGTGGTACCTATTTATCTACTTGCAATTTCTTGCTTTCGAACTGCTAGGTTGGTAGGAATGCACTCCCCTTATTTTGGGTTTCTTGGTGCAGGGGTTTGGCCTGGGCATTGAATATGGGGGGAGGGCATACCCCCCTTTTTTATATAAAAATGCTTCTCATTTATGTTACATTTTAGAACTGGGACATAACTACATATTCAAAACACCATTCGAGCAATCAGATATTAAGCAAGTTCATATGACCCAGTTTTCTAGAACCAACATTGTGAGAAGTTAAATAACCTAATAAAGGAAACCATTTTTCTACAAATTTGGAGTATATTTCCATTGTGGGTGTGAGTGTGGCTAAGCTGGGCCAGCAGCACCGCTAAGGTGATCCTACTGGAGCGGCAAGTACTTCTTCACCCAAAGAGTGATTAACACATGGAATTCACTGCCACAGGAAGTGGTGGGTGCTACAAGCATGGACGGCTTCAAAAGGGAATTAGATAAGCATATGGAGCAGAGGTCCATCAGTGGCTATTAGCCACAAGGTATAGCTAGGGGCTCTGGGGCAAGTGATGCTCTGTCTTCTTGGTGCTTGGGGGGGGGATGGGCCTTTGGCCTGATCCAACATTGGCGTCTCTTATGTTCTTATGTTCTTATTTCCTCAACTGTCATTAGCTCTGTGCAGTCTCCTGTAACTGTTTTTTTTTTTAACCTCAGAACACTGAGCTCTGTAGCTGACCAATCAGAGAGTGGGGGGTACAAGGAGGCAGCAGCCTGGCAGCCATATAGGAATCAATGGGGGAACACATTTTGCCCCTTTTGACCCCCTTAGGGGTTGAATTTCTAAAAATCCCTTCTTAGTGAGCATCTACGCCATGGTAGGAGCGTTCTCCCCGAATTTGGTGTTTCTAGGTCCAGCGGTTTGGCCTGGGCGTTGATTTTACGGTGAGGGGACTTTCTTATATATAGATCGATATGGAAGCAGAAAAGGGTTTCACTCTACCCTTGCATCTTTATCGTGAGACTTTTATACATCTGGCATCGGTGAGTAGAGTGGCAACCAATCTCAATACCAGAATGGGCCCTGGAGACAGGATGTAGCTGTGTGCACAGGTCTCTTTGGGCTCAACCAGTTCCATGGCAGACTGGCTCTGCTGCGTGAATGCAGGAAGCAAATGAAGAGACCTAACCCAGGAACCAATGTTTGGTGGTAGATGAATACTGTTTCTCTCCTTCTCAGAAAAGGAGACACTGACCCCTGCCACACGTGGGGAAAAAGAACGGGCAAAGTGCGGCTTTTTAAAGCCACACCAAAATAGACACGCGGCGGCGGGATCATGCAGATCCCGTGAGCCTCCGCGCAGTTGCTCCCCAGCACGATCAGATGCCGGGGAGACCAGGGAGAAAGCGACGAGACGGAGGCTGCCAAACTGCGCATGTGTGAGCATGCGCAGTTCGGCCAGGTCTTGGATGCGCCAGCAGAAGGACGCGCCAGCGATCCCACGGCCGTGCTTGATGCGGCCGTGCTGGTAAGTCCACCTCTGTAGGTGGTTTATTTTAGATGCGGCTTTTCGGCCTGAAGGGCTGGATCGGGGACGGGTGCGCAATGTTTCCCAAATGTTGCGGTGGGATCGCGCCCGTTTGCTCCGCTCCCGATCCGTCTCTCTCCCGGCCCAAAACCTTTCGTGTGAAGGGGCCACTGATCTGAACTTCAAAGAGATGAATCCGAGCTCAGGTAAGAGGGTCAAAGGGGACATTTGTAGACTGTTTTCTTTGGGCCTCTTTCACACTAATCTGTTGTTACTTGGGCAGAAGAGAATGTGAAGGAGGGGCCTTTGCAGTCACAGGAATGAACATTCTGGCCACCAGGGGGCTTACACTGGCAGTATGAAGGGACTGACATCCTATCCTTGTGTCTTGTTAGCAAACAAACTGGGAGAAACGATCTCATTCTTCTTTATGGGGGGCTGAGTCAATGGGGAGGGCTTGTGGTCCAGTGGTAGAGCATAAGACTTAGTTCAGACTAAGGGTGCACTTTTCCCCCTAGAGGCAAGGGATCTCCCACTCCCAGCCGTCCCTTCCCACTGCAGCTCAGGTGGGTAGTGAGGAAAATGGGGGTGAAATGGGTGGGCCAATTGCCAGCATTGGCAGTGACTCTCTGGCATCTGGTCAAAACTCTACGGTTGATGTACAGAGTTCGGGGCAAGTTCTAGTCCATTGCTGTTGGGTATTACAAGTTGAAAACACTCAGTATATCTGGGGTTAAATGTTTGTTTATGTTACTCACAGGAAGTCACATGTTATCATGTAACCAATGTTCTTTAGCTGTAGCAAGCCCGGGAATTTTCTCCCTGATCTAGGAGTTTGATTGGGACTAAAGTGCCAAGGTGTATTGCCATTTTATGGCTTCTCTTCCCGTCTTTGTTTTGGTGTTCTCAAGGAGAATAAGAGCAGCCATTCTCGCTTCTAGTTTTGTCTTTGTAGAGTAAGGATGTAGCCGATTATGCTCTGTTGCTATTTTCATCCCAGTTACCCTTCCCATGCTAGAATTTAGTAAAAACTTTATATTTTAATCACACATGGACTCTCAATCTGAATTATTTTACTCTGGCTCTGCTGGACTATTTTATCTCTGCTAAATACCATTTTTTCAGTATCTCACTATCACCCAACAATTGCTGACAACATGATGATGTTGCCAGCAAGGGCCTCCCCTTCTGGGAGGGGCTGTAGTAGCTCAGTGGTAGAACATCTGCTTGGCCTGCAGAAGGTCTCAGGTTCAATCCCCGGCATCTCCAGTTAAAAAGGACCAGGCCGAAGTTGTTGTGAAAGACCTCAGCCTGAGACCTTGGAGACCCGCTGCCAGTCTGAGTTGACAATACTGTGGGATGTACTGGTCACGGGGCAGTGGAGTACATAGAATATTAGCAAATCACTTAAGGGGTTAAACGTGCAAACAAGCCAAAGGTTCACTCGGCATAATAGAGGAAATAGTGATGTAATCATGCACTGCATAGCTAAGACTAGCTGATGTAGACACAAGGCTGCGGGATGAATTTCTTCTGGCCATAGCTAAGAGCCAATTGTAAAGCAATGGGTGGTAAAAAGCACCAATTGGCAGGTATATAACCTTATTAGGTAGGGCTAATGTATTAACTCCTGCCAACCTAGCAGTTCGAAAGCAAGAAATTGCAAGTAGATAAATAGGTACCACTTCGGTGGGAAGGTAACAGCGTTCCGTGCACCTTGGTCACATGCCACATGCCACATGACCACGGAAACGTCTTCGGACAGCGCTGGCTCTTCGGCTTTGAAACGGAGGTGAGCACCACAACCCTAGAGTCGGATTCGACTGGCTTTCGAGCAAGGGAACCTTTACCTTTTTTAATGTATTAACATGTCACTGTGAAGTCACAAGGGCTATAAACCCACAGGTGGGTGGAGCAGTTCCTTTGTTCGTGGGTGATTAGCACACTGCTCCCACATAAAGCTTTCTCTCCACTTGGTCTCCACCCTATATGTGTGTTTCATCGGTTTCACATATAGGAGTACAATACTGACCCTGATGGACCAATGATCAGATTCAGTATATGGCAGCTTCATGTGTGATCATCTTCTGCTGGTTGCCATGTGCTGACAAGGGTACCCCCTCTAAGCTGTGGAGTCTTGTGAGCAGAAATCCTACTTTGTGAGCTCCTGGCATTAAAGTTGTGAGCGGGCGATTTGGCTGCTGCATAATTCAGTTTGCTCTGGAGCCATCCTTCCTGAGCGAAGACAAAAATGTGTGAGCCAGAGGCTAAAAAACTGTGAGCCAGCTCACACTAACTCAGCTTAGAGGGAACACTGCCGAAGTGACAACCGAAGTTCAGACCCTAGCATCTCCAGTTACAGGGTGGCAGGAGTTGGGGGAACGTGCTCTCCTCTGGCTGAGACCCTAGAGAACCTCTGCCAGTCAGAGGAGAGAATACTGACTAAGATGGACCAATGGTGTCCCTCGGTGTCAGGCCGCTTCCTATGTCCAGCGTTGCCCAGAGCATCAACTATCCTTGACTCTCACATTCTGTAACATTTTGCAGAAATAGCTTGCTCATAAACTGTTGGAAATGTGGGGAAACAAATGCGATCCCACCCTGTGATTAAATCCCCCCCAAATGCACAAGATCTCTACCCCTAGCAGCATGTTCAGTCTTTCCCCATAGCTGCTGTTGAGAAGATACTTGCTTTTTTTAATGCACTAAGACCCCTTTTATGGGCTGACGTTGCTTCCTATAAAACTATTTTGGAACACAAAAATGAAACTGCCTTATGCTGAATCAGACCCTTGGCCCATCGAGCTGAGCTTTCTGGCTAGCACTGCACCAATGAGAAAGCTGTATTGTGGCTAGCATAGGGACCAATCAGTACTCTCTGACGCCAGTTGAGTCACAGCCTGGCTCAACTTCTTGGGAGTATCTCTCTCCATCATATTTTACTCCTGGCACACAGGAGGGCTGCTGGTGATGGTGATAAAGTTATGCAGAAGGTTCTGATGCAATGCACTGGTAAATACTGACTAGTGCACGTCAAAAAAATATTATTGTTATCACTAAAACTGAACTCTTTGTTATTACCTATACCCCGATGAAACCCTCATATGCTGCCCGTATGTAAGATGTGGCAGAACGGGCCTGTTCTGGGCTGCAGGTCCTATTCTGCCCTGCCCTTCTGGGTTTTTCCCAACACTTGGAGGGGCTTTTCTTTCTCTCCAGAAGCCCATCACCACCACCTGATCTTCATAAGGAATTACCCACTGGGAGGTCCCCTTCCTAATTCTGAGGCCTTGCCTCTGTGTTGTCTCCCACTGCCCAGCGCCTGGTCACCACAGGGACAGATTACTACCTTGTGCGCCCCTGCCTGGAGGAATAGCCACTTGCCAACTGCCTCCCTTCCACCTGGCACTTCTTTTAAAATAGCATGTCCAAGATGGTGGAGGTCTGTGCGGTACAGAGAACCACCACCAACATCAGAAGTTATAAAGTGTTTATTAAAAGAAAATGTTCACAAGTGTACTTTTAGCACAGCACCACTTTTGATCAAGGCATACCAAAGAAAAAGGTAAAACGCAAATCCTCTGCCCCTCTCTCTATACACGCCCCATCAGCTGTTGAAATATAGGACAGGCTATTTAGCTTAGAAGTTACACATCTCTATATAGTACCCATTACCTTGAAGCTCCCTTCAGCTGTCCAGGCCCACCACATGAACAATGGCTGCCTACTCAGTTGGGAGTCCTGCCTGCTCTCCTGGCCTCAGCACCCAAGGAAAGAGACCTCCTTCTTATTGCAAGGAGTTTTTATCATGTCTGTTTCTCCTCCCACTGACCAGGTCATGCCAAGTCAAAGAAGTGTTTCCTGGGGCTTCTTCCTGGAGATTATTCCTGGATCCATTCTAGCCTAAAGTCCTCCAATCGCTGTTCCTTGCTTGGAGGAGGAGAAGAGCTTGACTCACCCATTATCTCCTGCCAGATCTATTAGCATTTGTATGGAGGTGAGCCAAGGTACGTCCGGGAAACAATTGAACTGACTCCCCCCCCCCTGCCCAGAGGAGGGAAAAATCCCTGTTAAAACACAACATGGAGATTTGGCTCATTTCAAACCTCCTAGGAAAAAAGGCATTTCTTCACATAAGAAATTCAATTCAATTTATTACGGGTCTATATTACCGAAGTCTTGACCAAAAGAGAATGCAAAAGGGGTAAAATAGGTACATAAAATTGACATAAAATATGACAAATACATAGTCACAATCAGTAAACATATAAAACACAGGCATAGCCCAGAGAATAAAAAAGACCTAACTACACTTGGGGCGGAGCCAACTAACTAAAATCCTCTGAAGATTAAAATCGGTGTAGGTGTTTGCAAAGATGATAAAACTTTCAGTGTTTCTGGAAAGCTTTCAGGAACCGCGCCACGTTAGCTGTTATCAGTCCATTGGCATTTGAATCAGATAACAATACTGAAAGCACCCAAGGTTGCGAGGGAAGATTCATCTTCGTAAGAATAGGAATGATATATATCCCTCTATCTTGAGTCCAATGGGGACAGCGAAACATCATATGGTCTAAAGTTTCAATTTCGCCAGAGTTGCACAGACAGAGGCGATCTGAGTAAGGTAAGCCTCCAAATCTGCCCAGCGTTACCATAGTTGGAAATGCATTTAAGCGGGCCAGCATAAAGGCGCGGTGGTGGGATGGAATTGGTAGTGATGAATGAAAATCAGGAAATCTCTCGGGGGAGGGGGCAACCCCAGAGCCAAAAGAGAACAGGTGCGTCAGGCCCTGGCCATGGTGCTAGCCCAATCCAACTGTTTACGTTTCTTCAAGGTTTCCTCGAGCTGGGAGAGCAACAGCTCTTCAGCAGGTGAGGAAATTGGAACTCCCAATGTCTTGAGTTTACCTGCAAGAAGAGACAACCAAGGGTTGGATGTCGTGTCCTTTAGGATGAGACGAAGAAAGCCGGCCTGGGGGTGATGACTTGGGTCAGATAACTTAAATCTCAACTTGAATGCCCTTTTCCAAGCATGTGCTTCGAGCGAAGATTGAACCAACTCCATACGAAGGACAGTCCCAGCAACACACTGTGGAGTTCCAGTAATTCTCCTAAGGAAGGCGTTTAACTGGGAATCCAATTTCTCGTCCACACCAGCAATCGAGATTTCTGCGCCGTATAGAATTTGGGAGACCACCTTCGCATTATACACCTTGATGGCAGGGGGAATCCGCTTAGCCCCCTTTGTACGGAAGAATCTTTTAACCAGTGCCGTGGCAACACATAAGAAATGGTGATACTATGAACAAATCCTGTTAAGAACTGTGTTACAAATACCTCCCATTGAGCAGTTTCACACAAACCTCTGTTTTCTAAGAACGTGTCCACACTATAATCAGAGGTATTCCTGTAATCTTTCTTCCTGGTTCTGAGTGCCTGGGCTGAATACACTTTATCTGGAGAATTTCACCTTCTGCTTCTTTAACAAATGGCTTAGCTCTCCTGAAATGTTCTCCTTAGCTCCTTAACTCTCCTGACCAGGATGGTCAGGGGCCTGGAGACCATGCCCTGTGTGTAAAGGCTGAGGGACTTGGGGGTGTCTGGAGACGAGGAACTTGAGGGGGACACGATTACTCTTTAAGTATTTGAAAGGCTGTCACTTAGAGGAAGGCAGGGAGCGGAGGATAGGACTGACAATAATGGGTTTAAGTTACGGGAGGAAAGATACTAGCTGGATATCAGGGGAATATTTTTTACAGTAAGAATAGTTCAGAAGGGGAACCGACTGCCTGGGGAGGTAGTCAGCCCCCCCTCAACGGTAGTCTTCAAGCAGCTGCTGGATGCTTTGTCAGGGATGCTTTTAGTTTGATCCTGCATTGAGCAGGGGGTTGGATTGGATGGCCTGCATGGCCCCTTTCATCTCTATGATTCTATATCACAGGCATTTTCCAGACAGTCTTAATAGTCCAGTTTCATTTCCCTTTGTTACCGCCCCCCCCTTTCCACACAGCTTTGTTAGCGATCTCTTTCTGTCTCAGTTTTTCAATGTTTTTTCCTCTACTCTTTGAAGTTTCAGAAAAAAGCGGTTTTTTTGTTTTTTTTTTAAACATGGACAGCCAGGGATTGCTAATGAAGCTGTGTGGAAATGACGGGGGGGGGGGGGCACAAAAAACAAAAGGAAATGAAACTTGAACATTAAGGCTGTCTGGAAAATGCCACAGTCAAAACTGCTCAGTGGATGTGGAATGAATGTGCAAATTTAACATTTCTGATCCTCCCCACCAATGGCTTAAGACTTTTAATAATTAGTTGATGGGAGGAGTTCCCAATTCTATTCAGCGAAAAGCTGAATGGAAATTGGTTTGTGTCAGCTGAATTTGCTGCTGTCAGGGCCTTGTGCAACATCTGCTTTTTTGCCAAGTTCACATACGTTTGAGCTTAGCCCTTGGCAGAGGTTCTTACAGAGACAGGAAACTGCTTCAGGGTGTGCGTGGGGGCTCCCATGGCTGAACGCTCCTCCATTCAAAAACTATCCCTCCACACAGCAAAGGGACACGTCAGAGAGAAGCAAAACTGTGGCCAGCCTTCCTGACTGGATCGGACTGCCATATTTCCTCATGGGACTTCAGAAAGAAACTGGTGTAGTGGTTAAGTGTGTGGACTCTAAGCTGGGAGAACCGGGTTTGATTCCCCACTCCTCCACTTGCACCTGCTGGATGACCTTAGGCAAGCCATAGTTCTGTCAGAGGTGTTCTTGAAAAAGAGCAGTTTCTGTCAGAATTCTCTCAGCCCCACCTACCTCACAGGGTGTCTGTTGTGGGGAGGGGAAGGGAAAGGAAAGGAGTTTGTAAGCTGCTCTGAGACGCCTTTGGGTAGTGAAGGGCAGGGTATAAATCCAGTCTCCTCCTCCTCTTCTTCTTCTTCTGATGATGATAAATAAATTGCTGATAGCCTCATACCCTGGCAGGGGAGGAAAGCTGACAAGATCTTTGTGACAGCTGTATGAGTTATGAGCTGTTACAGGTTTGCCTGGGTGTGAGAAGAGGTGTGAAACTTTGCTATAGGCTGAAAGACAAGAGCCATAGGTAGCATTACCAGCTCAGGGTTGGGAAATAGCCGAAGACTTTGGGGGTGGAGCCTTAGGAAGGTGCGGTCTGGGGAAGGAAGGGATTTCAGCAGGGTATAATGCCACAGAGACCACCTTCGAAAGCGAACTGATATCTGTCACCTGAAGATCAGGCGTAACCCCAGGAGATCTTTAGCCACCACCTGGAGGTTGGCAACCATAGACATAGGGCCCTTGGCCCATGGCTTGCTGACTGTGGCCTTGAGTGACCCCATGGATCCAAGGGTTGGAGTTGTGCTAGGATTTCCTCAGAACTCTATACTTTTACCATAGATAGAGTTCTGGGGGGATCCTAGAGCATCTTACTGGCATGGATAACATCACTTCTGGATTCTCGCTGTGTCGGCACAACTCCTATCTCCCCCCTCTATTTTCTCTGCTGCTCTACCAAGCAGGCAGCAAAGAATTAAGGCTGCGAGTGACAGTTCTGCCAACAAGAGCGGGAGACCTGGCAGCCCGACAATGTGCTGTTTGTATGTGTGTATATGCCTTCCTTTTATAGATGATATTTTTTCTCTTCTTTGCAAGCCCGCTACAGTCCCTATTGTGGTGAGAAGCAGGATATAAGACCCTAAATCAATAACCAAAAGCTTTTAGAACACCGCTGCCAGCCTCAAGTGCTCATGTCTGTGAACTGTAAACTTCAGAAATGTTTGTGCTAAATGACAAGACCTATTTTTAAGGGCAGAATGTCCTACCTATTTATAATCAGTAGTAGCTTCCTTAAATGAAGTGTTTCCTCAGGTTACTTCTTTGCTCACAGAGCCCTGTAGCCCCTTAAGGGACCAAGAAGATTTTCAGGGTACAAGCGTTCGAAAGCCAAAGCTCCCTTCGTCAGATACAAGTGGAAAACTTGAAAGCTTATACCTTGAAAATCTTGGTGGTCTCTAAGATGCTACTGTACTTGAATGTAGCTCTTGTACTATCGACCAATATGTCTACCCTCTAAAACAATCTTCTTCATTCACAGCCAGTTTACCTAAAGAAGGATTTTTTCCAGTTATTTGTCTTAGGGACTATTGATCTTGCTGGGGGGAATCCACCCTGAGCTCACAGGAATTTTGGGGGAGGTCAGGTAGGCAAAGTTTGGACACTACCCCTTGGGTAGGGAAACCACCGCCACCGATTTTTTTCAAAACCAGAAATGTACTTAGTCTTTAAAAAGGCAAACAAAAAAACCCCCCAAACTTCTCATTCTTAATGCAAGCTGCCACATCATCGATTTAAAAATGGTTTCCCATGCAATTCTCAAGGGTTAAATCAACTAACTACATACAGGCTACAGTGTTAAAGACAAATCCACTTATGGCAGATATAATAAGATCACATACTCTGCAAGACTCTGTGCTTGTCATTTAGAATCAGTTGACTCGGTTTCCCATATCCTTCTTTTTTGTGCCCAGTATGCTGATATACGTTCTAATCTTTTAGACTCAATTTTATTCGTCAGGCCATTCGGACGCCCTAATGGCGTACCATCTTCTTAACGACTCGTCACTTGAAATAACTGGAAAAGTGGCCCTATTTTTAAGTTTGGTAATCAAGGACCGATTAAAAATGGTTTAACTGCTTATATTTAAATTATCCTTGTTACCTCTATATTTGCTGTCTGTATGGATAACTTGATATATGCCAATAAAGGCTTTTTGAATATTGAATACTGACAAAGATTCTAATCTAAACTTCCACTTCCTCTTTAGCTGTAAAGATGGGTGGTGGTGGTAATATAGCATCATCACCTGGAGTCCGAAGTGGTATAACCCAGACATAGATCTACCATTTCAGAGATAAAACAAACAGCCAATCTTTGCCCAGGAAAGTTTCCTTAGTGGATTGCTGACAAAGTGGCAGGTTTATGATGGAGTTCAAAGATAAGAGTTTATCAGATGTGCCCCAGCTCTAATTTACCTGCCAGGAAATGAGGGAGGAGAGGAGCATTTATACAACGCCCAGTGTTGTATAATATAGCTGAGAAGGTAGATTCAAGTGGGTAGCCATGTTGGTCTGAAGCAGCAGAACAAAGTTTTGAGTCGAGTGCATTGTTCCCTGTAAGCCGAGTTAGTGTGAGCTAGCTCACAGTTTTTTAGCCTCTGACTCACACATTTTTGTCTTAGCTCAGGAAGGATGGCTCCAGAGCAGACTAATTTATGCAGTAGTCAAATTGCTCACTCACAACTTTAATGCCAGTAGCTCACAAAGTAGATTTTTGCTCACAGGACTCCACAGCTTAGAGGGAGCATTGGTCGAGTGGCACCTTTAAGACCGACAAAGTTTTATTCAAGGTATAAGCTTTCATGTGCACACACACTTCTTCAGATACAGTGCATGCACACGACAGCTTATACCTTGAATAAAACTTTGTCGGTCTTAAAGGTGCCACTGAGCTCATACCTAACGAGAGTGATTGTTTCTGCAATTATCAATGCTCATGATACCTTACAGTGTACAAAGGAACATAAGCAAAAGGGCTGGTCCTTGCCCCCAAATAGGTTACAATCTTTTGTCCAAGGGAGAGATAACTGAATGAGAGGCCAGACAGGCAGAAGGAATAAAAAAGGAGCAAGCCAGGGTACGAACCGAGGAGCACAAAGCAAAGACTATACGCCGCCCTGAGCCTGCTTTGCGGGGAGGACGGGGTACAAATTTGATAATAAATAAATAAATACATGATCCTTGGCTCAGAAACAAAAGTTTGCCTAGAAAAAGGGGGTCTGGGGGAAAGGTAGGGTAGGGTTGCCAGCCCTGGGTTGGGAAATACCTGGAGATTTGAGGGGTGGGGCCTGGGGAGGGCGGGGTTTGAGGAGGAGGAGAGACTCCACACTCCAAAGCAGCCATTTTCTCCAGGGGAACCGATCTTCGTCCGCTGGAGATCAATCGTAATAGCAGGAGATTTTCACATGCCAAGTTCCCTGGGCTGGAAGGAAGGGAGAGAGCAGCGCCTCCGAAGGTGTAGCATCAATAATACACGGTAACGCCTTCACACAAGCGAGATTACAGCCTGACCAGAATTAGTGGTTTGGATCCGTGCCACTTTTTTGTTTGCAGCAAGCCGGGCCTGCCCCACCCAGCGAGCAGAGCAGGCGGAGATTGATGGATTTTCCAAATGAAATGAGAAACCAGGCTGTGTTCCTGTGTCGAACAGTAGTTCTCCATCCTTATTCCCACATGCAACATCCAAATCCTGTAATGCCATCTCTCTCTGGTAGCAGTCAAATGCGGGCGACAGTGTCTCCTAAAGGTAAAGGTTTCCCTTGCTCAAAAGCCAGTTGAATCCAACTCTAGGGGGTGGTGCTCATCTCTGTTTCCAAGCCAATGCGCCAGCACTGTCCAAAGACATTTCAGTGGCCATGTGGCCGGCATGACTATATGCCAAGACGCCTGGAAGGTGTACCTATTTATCTACTTGCAATTACTTGCTTTCGAACTGCTAGGCTGGCAGGACCTGGGGCCAGAGATGGGAGCTCACTCCGTCACACGGAAAAGCTGAAGACGGGCAGAAAAAGTTAGATTGGCTAGTGAGTGGGAAGGAGAGGAAAAAAAGGGGAGAGGTTAGGGGGGCTTTCAGAAAATGGAAAGAGGAAACAATGGGGATACATGGGGAAATTAGACTCCTCTCCTAAATCCTTGAGAGTCCGTCGCTTCTGTATTACTAATTCTCTCTCTCCTCCCCCCCCTTTCCCCAAGTACTGGGAACTCCCCGGAAGCCTCCAGGCAGCAGTTTCATTTGAAAGAAAAAAGCACTGAAGATATTTCACGCCTTTGTAAAAACAAAAGAAAGAAAAACTGCCTACAGATCTTCAGTTTGGGAAGGAATTGGGCAGATAATAAGGCCTGGAGCAAGTCAGGAAGAGTGGCCCCTGTCCCTGTGGCGCTACAAGCAACCACTTCCGGAACCACTCCGTTCAGTTCTGGCAAGTGACGTCAGTCGTGAGGAGTTCTGCCTCACTCCTTGCCTGCCAGCTGGATTACGACACTGACGGGAAAGAAACCATTCAGTCACTTTCGTTTCCTCTCCCCCCCCCGCTCCCAATTCCACCGCCGACGTTTGCAGCCCCTGAAAAACTAGTTCCGAAAAGCAGGGACTGCTCCGTTTTTTCCTTTATTTCGTTTCTTTTTAAACCCCACTTTTCTCTCCAATGGAGACCCCACAGAGGCTTCCGTTGTTCTCCTCTCCTCCATTTTACCCTCACTCACAACAACCCCGAGAGGTAGATGAGGCTGAGTGCTTGTGACTGGCCCAAGGGCACCCAGCAGTTGGAGTGGGGATTCAAAGAGGGTCGCCAGCCTCCAGGTGGTGGCTGGAGATCCCCTGGGATTACAGCTAACCTCCAGGCGACAGAGATCAGCTCACCTGGAGAAAATGGCCGCTTGGGAAACCGGACCGTACGGCATTATACCCCATATAAGTCTCTCCCTCCTCAAACCCTGCCCTCCTCAGGCTCCAACCCCCAAATCTCCATGTATTTCCCAACCCCTAGATTCCCAGCTATTCTAGAGCCAGATCTCTAGGGCTGCCAGCCTCCAGGTGGGGTAGGGTTGCCAAGTCCTTACCTTATGAAGAGCGGGGGAGTCCAGCGCTGGTCTGGGAGTCCATGCGCAAAGCGCGCACGCGCACCATAATTACATCACCCAGAAGTGACGCAATCACATTGGGCATGTTGGGGGCGGGGCCACACAATCATTTGAGGGGAAACCATAGAGTTTTCCCTCGGATTATTGTGGCCCCGCCTCCAATGTGCCCAACGCGACTACATCACCTCCAGGTAACTTTCTGACGCCAGGCATGTCGCGTGCTTTGGGGGTGGGGTTCCCCCCGGGGCCTGATCCGCCACTGGCGGGTAACGGACCTCTCGGGCGGGGATTTCCCCACCCCCCGGGGGGACTTGGCAAGCCTAAGGTGGGGCCTGGAGATCTCCCGCTTTTACGACTGATCTCCCGCTGACAGAGATCAGCTCCCCTGGAGAAAATGGCTGCTTTGAAGGGTGGACTCTATGGCATTGGGCCATGCTGAGGCCCCTCCCCAGGCCCCACCCTCTCCCGGATCCACCCCCCAAAGTCTCCAGGTATTTTCCAACCCAGACTTGGCAACACTATCTGACACTCGTAGTCCAGAGGTGGGTAGAAGGTGACCAGTCACTTTCCAAGCAACTCAGAGTAGCTCACCAACCCTTCTCCAATGCTGCTGCAAACACTTTCATATTCTTCCCTGTGAAGCTACCACAGCAGCTTCCCTCCATTTTCTCTCTCATGTGAAGGAGAAAGAGGCACACACCTTTGTTTTGGACAGGAAAAAGCCCCAGAACCCGTTCTCATTTCCCTCTCTCCTTCATATGCACAAACATGCATGATTGGGTGGCCAGCCTCTAAGTGGTGGCTGGCTGGAGATCTGCTGGGATTACAACTGATCCCCAGGTGACAGAGATCAGGTCACCTGGAGAAAATGGCTGCTTCAGAAGGTGGACTCTGTATGGCCCCGCTGTGCCCCGCTGAGGTCCCTCTCCAAACCCCACCCTTCCCAGGCCCCACCCCCAAAATCTCCAGGTATTTCCCAACCTGCAGTTGGCAACCCTAGGGGCAGAAAGGAAAATTGGTGAGCCATCCAAGCCCTGAGTGGTATGTGGCTGCTAAAGTCCCAGCCCGTTACACCCTCCTGCATTTCATGGGTTTGTTAGGCCTCATTTTTGCCACAGTTTGAGCCCGAGCTGATAAATAAACAGTCGAGAACGGTTAACTGTTTGGCTTGGCTACTGGTTGCTCATTTGAGTGAGTCAGAGTAGGCTTACCGGATATCAGTTTGTTCACTTGGTAAATCCCAGCCATAAATTTTACAATAATAATGTATGTGACATAGAACATTTGGTGATCATAAAAATGTGCAATTAAAGATAGTTCCAGGTGGTCAGCCGTGTTGGTCGGAAGCAGTAGAACAAATTTAGAGTCCAGTGGGGCACCTTTAAGCCCAACAAAGGTTTATTCAAGGTACCTTGTTCAATTAAAAAGAGTCATTCTTCATATTTGCAGAGGATGCAACTTTTCCTGTTACAGGTACACTACCGCTGTCAAGCAAAAACATTCCATTTTTTTGCGAGTGTGACCAAAAAACATAGATCTTTATATACTGGAAACTGAGATAAGCAATGTCACTGGTGTTCAGCAACCTCATCTCCACATACACAATGTCCCTAGCCATATAGTACCTTACCAAAGGACATTTGGTAATTACTCTGAAAAATACATTTCCTAGGATTTACAACTATGCATATATGATTTCTTCTCCCTGCCTTTATAGAGTCACTTTGATTTTATAGAGGACTATGACATGAGATTGCAGTTCCTCTGTAAACTGGAAGAAATTAGGCATTATGAACTTGGAACTTTCGTGGAAAGAATGGGGAAGTTTTGCACACGTTTGTGGTTTCTACGTGACCGGTCACATGAGAAGATGAATCATGTGGACAGCGCTTTGTGCTATGGTCACTAGAACCAGCTGTCTGCATAGACGCATCTTCCTGTAGAACTTTCGTATGTGATGTATGGCCCCCCATCGAAATACCTTAGTTCTCTGATGGCTAATAGGGAGATTCCTGCCTCTTGGTCCATTTTCTGATATGGTCTGAGGATCAGGAATCTTGGGTTCTCTGCTCGAACCCCTCAATAGGGATGGTTGAAGGGTAAGATCTTTGGTTTCTCTTTTTTCCCAGTGAGGTTAAGAAAATGGAGAGCATAAATACTCTGTTTATTTTGTTACTGTGTTTTTTCGGTGGAATAAGTAATGAAGACACCTGTGTTTCAAAATTACTCAGTCAGCAAATGGGAATGTGACATTCAGCATCCTGGTTAAAGCTTGCATATCATGGTTTACACCAGGGGTCCCCGACCTTTTTGAGCCTGCAGATACCCTTAGAATTCTGACATTAGGCAGTGGGTGCAATGACAAAATGGCTGCCAAAGGAGGTGGAACCAATAATAAAATGGCTGCCACAGGAGGTGGAGCCAACCATAAAATGTCATGGAGTAAGGTTATATATAACTCTAATAGGCCCCAGTCACACGGAGAATTTGCCGCGCAAAAGGCACGAATGTCGGGCGGATTTTCGGGGCGCGATCACACTGCAACATCTGGGAAGCGTAGCGCACCCGTGGCCAACCCCTGGTGTCCCGCCGAAGATGCGGAGTTAAAAAGTACCAAGGAACGCGCACTAGTATCCGGAAAACGTGTGCCACAGGCGGGCGTCTGATTGCGGGAACGCTAGTATCCCATGTAGGGTTGCCAAGTTTAAAATCAGCCGCAGCAAGAGACTCCCGGCTGGCGACTGGAGTGCGCGCGCATGAAGCACACGCGCGCCACATCCACGTCACCCGGAAGGGACGCAGGCACGCCAGGCACACTGGGGGGCAGGGCCATGACCATCCGAGGGGAAACCATAGTTTTCCCTCGGATTACCATGGCTCCGCCCCCGGCGTGCCCGGCGTGCCTGCGTGTCACTTCCGGGTGACATGCACGTCCCATGGCATCCGGCGCCTGTCCACATCCCATCGCAAACCGGATGTTTTTCGTAAGCGCGTGTGCACAAACATGAAACTGAAAGCAGTGCTGCTCTGCGGAACTGTGCATGCGCACAAACGAGAATCAGAAGCCCTGCTGGGCAAAAGCCCCCACCTAGCCCCACCCACTTTCTAAAAGCACATGGCAGGCACCAGGAAAGGCACCATGTTGGGAACCCCTGGTTTATACCTGCAATGGGACCACTGATTCTTACCAGCCCTGCTGATTTATTTTTTACATCCTGTTTGGGGCTTTTGTCATTCAATTGTTAGCTCTGAAAGAGAGTTTAAAAATAGATTGCTTTTGGATTTATTGATGTTGTTATTGGTATTTGTGCTGATTTTTGGATGTTTTATTGCCAATTGATATTTTACTGCATTTTGAACGGATTGTTTTGATGGCTTTATTTTGTTGTCCTGATTGCTATTTCTGATAACCGTCTAATAAAATAATGAATGGCTTGTAGGCAGACTGTAATTGACTGTACTGTAGATAGCAGCTAGCTCCACAATTAGGATGCTACAGGGGTAGGGCACATAATCTGCCTCTACAATCCCCCACTGCATAGCTGCTTTTTCAAAAGTTGCAAAATATCCTGAGGGGTCTTCCGCCTCCTCGTCTGTCCCTCTGTCTATGCATGCCCTATCAGATGTTAAAATTTAGGACAGGCTCCTTAGCTTGGGATGTTATAGACAGGGCCGGCTCGCCCGCTAGGCGAACTAAGCGCTCGCCTAGAATGTGCTGGCCCTCAGGGGCGCCAAACTGCGCCCAAGGACAGGCTCCTTAGCTTGGGATGTTATAGATCTCTACAGTTTCATTTACCTTTTAGCTTTCTCCAGCGCTTCAGGCCAGCATGTGACAATGGCCTCCTCCTCCAGACCACAATTAAGAGTTCTGTCTGCTCTGATGGACTCGGCACTCAAAAAGAGACCTTCCCTCATTGCTTCCAGGAGTTTTATCTTTTCTCTATTCCCTATCCACTGACCAGGTCAGGCCAGGTCAGAGAACCTTTTTGTGGAGATCCTGGAGTTCCTTCCTAGTATTTAACACCTCCAAATCTCTGTTTCCTGTTTAAAGAGGGGTGGGGAGACTGGACCCTCCTATTGTCTCTAGCTAGACCAATTAGCATTTCTTAAGAGGTAGATGAACTGAGTCTGGAAAGCCATTGATTGACTTCCTTCTTGCTGCCTGTTTTCTGCCCAGAGAGAAAAACTTTTAAAATTTCCTGGTAAAAGTTTTAATCAGATCAGTCCTCTACCCCCCAAAAAAGGCTTTTCTTCACATCTCTCATATTTTCACAAGCCCTCCAATAGCTACTAGGGAAATTCCCACTTACTAGCCTTTAAACATTACAATGTTGTCCTTATCTATTCTGTAATGGGAGAAATTTATTTTCTCTAGGGTTGCCAACAGGCCTGAGGAAAAATGTCCTGTCCTTTAATAGGATCTGTGTGGAAATGTGTAGTTGAAGCTTTGCATGGCTTGAGCTAAAGAACAGTACATGGTAAATAACAACCCAATAAAATCTCTAATAAAAAGAGATAGGACTCCCCCCCCGCCCCCAGGCCTGTTTGCACCTCTACTTTTTTCCTAGAACACATAAACAGTAACCAATAGATTAGCATCTGGGGATCCTCCTCTAGAAAAAACTAGTCTTTATTAATACCTCTTTAAAGCTGTTCTCTTTAATTGAACAAAAACAATGATTGAAACAATAAAAAACTACCTGTATATATTATTTTCAATATTCACAGAATCACTGCATGGTTGCCAAGTCCTTTGAAAATGTCTTTGTGTGTTTTTTCATATTTTTGAAGTGTACATACTCTTGCTACTTCTTCCACACTGACTTTTTGTCCCCTGGGTCTCCCTAGGCTTACCAAGTGCCTGCTAATGGCAGGCAAACTTCTGGTAATTGTTGCCGATGCCTGCTGACACTCATCTAGTCGACGGAGGGCAGTGATAATTGTCACTGTGCAATGATGTCAATTCTGGTGCAACGCTGTTACGCAACGCAGAAGTGCCTGGCATTGCACTGGGATGACACTAGTGCTCATGCTTGACCATCGCCCCAGTGTGATACCGGAGCTTTTTGACTGTACCGGAAGTGATGTCATCACAGAGCAAAGAAAGTCACCTCCCTCCCAGGAGAGCTGATCTCTGTAGACTGGAGATTACTGGGGAGATCCCCACCCAGGTCTCACCTGGAGAAAACAGCCACTTTGGAAAGTGGACTCTGTGCCATTATATCCCACTGAAGTCCCACCCCTTCCAAAACCTCGTCGTCCCCCAGGCACCCTCCCGCCCAAATCTCCAGGAATTTCCCAAACCCTATCCAACAATCCAAAGAGAACATTTAATGGATCAGTGTGTCATTTGACCAATTACATATAAGATTTTCTTTCAATATATTTTTATTGTGAAGACATCTTACCACAGCTGGGCCTACCTGCCCATGTAGATCTTTCAATGAGGCCTTATTCTCTTTTTGCCAGGTGTGTGGGGGGGGTGAAGATCTCATGGAATTACAACTGATCTCCAGACTACATAAATTGAGTATTTATTTAAAACATTTATTCTGCTTCTCTATGATAAAATGGCTGCTTTGGAAGGTGGACCGAATGGCTTTATAACCTACTGAGGTCCGTCCCCTCCCTAAACCCTAGGCTCTGTCCTCAAATCTCCAGGTGTTCCCGAACCCGGAGTCGGCAACCCTATATGCTCATCACGTACATTTCCCTAAAAACAGTTTAAGAAAGTCAGATAACCCCCATTTTCCTGAGCTGAAAAACGTCCCGGGGGGAGGGGGAGGGCTAATATTTGCCTCATCAAGAAAATCTACATCTACATCAATACATGGGGGAAACAGCACCTTCAGGGCCATTTCATGTCAGAAAAATGTTGTGAAGGAAGCCCCTTCTCCCTGCACACCATAGTCCCAATACGAATCAATCCCTGCCCATTTGGGAACTGAATTACCAATGAAGAACTCACAGCTGACATCTGACTGAAAGTCCTTGGGTCAAACACACTGAGGTCACATGGAAAATGTTAACAAGCACTGAGGTCCTAAGATGGGTGTGTGCATCAGTGGTGTACGTAGGGTTGCCAGCTCCTGCTTTGGAAATACCTGGAGATTTTGGGGGTGGATCCTGGGGAGGGTGGGGTTGGGGAGGGGAGATACTTCAATGGGGTATAATGCCATAGAGTCCACCCTCCAAAGCAGCCATTTTCTCCAGGGAACCTATCTCTTTCATCTGGAGATCAGTTGTAGTACCGGGGGATCTCCTGGTCCCCTCATACCTCAATGGAGTATAATGCCATAGAGTCCACCCTCCAAAGCGGCCATTTTCTCCAGGGAACCTATCTCTTTCATCTGGAGATCAGTTGTAGTACCGGGGGATCTCCTGGTCCCCTCTGGACGTTGGTAACCCTACTGCCCCTGCCCACACACCCTCCTTTCAGGCCTGGAGCAGACAGGGTTCTTAAATGACTGCCACCACTCTGGTTCTAGGGCTTTCCTAGAGAGGCCCCAGAGCAGCCTCCCTGTCTCCAGGCAACGCTGTCTTTAGTCAGGGCATGCCCAGATGTATGGCTGATACATGAAGAACCCTGGCAGAGCGAACAAGAGATGGTTTTGTTAAGCAAATATTATAGAAAGCAAATAAACAGGGATAAAGCTATAATGGGGCAGAGTTAATACAGAGCCAAGCTCACGAGAACAATCCAGGCATAACATTTAATGGATCAGTTTGTCATTTGTCATTTGTCAAATTACATTTAAGATTTTCTTTCACTATATTTGTATTGTAAGGCAATCCTACCGTAGCTGGGCAGGAAAACAACAAAGTTCCCTGACACGACTGCCTTGTTTAGTTCCTACTGTATTGCATTACCTGGTATGCCAGACTCAACACACCGTGGGCAAGAGAGGGTGTACGCTCCCTGAAGCTAAGCCTAAGGCCTAAGCTAAGCCTCAACTGGCAACCCTAAGGCCACTCATTCTTCAGCCTTCAGTTTAGGATCATGACATCCATATTTTGCTTATCCAGTAAGTACAACAGAGCAATGGCTTGTTGCTTGTTGCCTTACAACAGCTTAGCTTCAGGGAGCATATACCCTTTCTCGCTGTGCAAGGCCTTATATGCGCTCTGTCAAAGCTCTGCCTCCTCCTCACCAGTGATTGGCTTCAGCTTTCCCCTTCATTTCCTCTCAGGCTCTAAGGTTGCCTGGTCCTCCCTAGCCACCCCAGCCCAGTCATAAGGCTTGGAGAGTGGTTGGATTTACACAGAAGCCTTTGGCCTTCGTGGAAGTAGGGCTGCCAAATCCCCCCGGGGGGCGGAAAATCCCCCGCCCCAGACGCCCGTTCCCAGACGCCAGGGAATCGGGCCCTGGGGGGAACCCCACCCCGGCGTGCGCGTCACAGGGCAGTGACGTCATGACGCCGGGCACGCTGGGGGCGGGGCCACGGCCATACAAGGGAAAACTCTATAGTTTTCCCGGGGGCTAAAATGCACCCCTGCTTTACCCCTTTCCTAATACAGATCTTAGGGGAAAGTCTCCCAGACGAGGAACACCTGACCTGACAGAATGTGGAGGTGTAAAGTCTTTTAATAAGAAATAATAACCTCCTATCCAAAGACGTCCCCTCTAGCTTTACCCAGAGAAGTTCCCTTGAAATAGAATCAAAGGCCCCTTTGAGATCCAAAAAGGCAATATACAGTTTAGACCTTTTCCTTCTTACGTACTTATTGATCAAATGGGTGAGGACTAAACAGTGGTCCAGAGCTGACTTCCCCTGGCAGAAACCAACCTGTTCTGGTCCTAAGATTTTACTAAATAACATCCAAGTGCCGAGCTTAATTTGCAAAAATTTAGCATAAAGTTTCCCGATGACAGATAAAAGACTAATAGGTCTAAAATTTGAGGGATTAAGGTGACAACCCTTTTTGTAGATGGGGACAATTATTGCGTTGGTCCAAGCTGCTGGCATCTGGCCTGTCTTATTTACCATGGTGAAAAGAGCAGCTAGCGGGGAGGCCCACCACTCTGGGTCAGCTTTCAATACCTCAGGGATGATCACATCTGGGGTATGGCTGATACATGAAGAACCCTGGCAGAGCGAACAAGAGATGGTTTTGTTAAGCAAATATTATAGAAAGCAAATAAACAGGGATAAAGCTATAATGGGGCAGAGTTAATACAGAGCCAAGCTCACGAGAACAATCCAGGCATAACATTTAATGGATCAGTTTGTCATTTGACAAATTACATTTAAGATTTTCTTTCACTATATTTGTATTGTAAGGCAATCCTACCGTAGCTGGGCAGGAAAACAACAAAGTTCCCTGACACGACTGCCTTGTTTAGTTCCTACTGTATTGCATTACCTGGTATGCCAGACTCACCACATCGTGGGCAAGAGAGGGTGTACGCTCCCTGAAGCTAAGCCTAAGGCCTAAGCTAAGCCTCAACTGGCAACCCTAAGGCCACTCATTCTTCAGCCTTCAGTTTAGGATCATGACATCCATATTTTGCTTATCCAGTAAGTACAACAGAGCAATGGCTTGTTGCTTGTTGCCTTACAACAGCTTAGCTTCAGGGAGCATATACCCTTTCTCAGGGCTATTTTTGGGCAGGAACGCACAGGAACGGCATTCCGGCTGGCTTCAGAGTTGGCCACGCCCACTACAGCCAAAACCTCTGCGTGCGTGGCTAAGGAGGGAAGGCCTGGAGAGCGACCTCCCCCCCCCCCCGGAAGGATCGGGGAGTGCCTTCATCAGCCTGTCTAAGGGCTGGCTTGCCTCGGCTAGCCAAGGGAAGGTATGGGGGTGTGGCCTAATTTGCTAATGAGTTTCTGCTGTTGGGTGAAGAAAAGGTAATTTTATTAGAGCTGAAGGTGCATAACAGGGTCACTGTTCAGAATGGAGAACCCAAGCAAGGGCAAAACATATAATCAAACATTCAAACCACGGGGCCACGGCCATACAAGGGAAAACTCTATGGTTTTCCCTTGTATGGTCATGGCCCCGCCCCCAGCGTGCCCGGCATCATGATGTCATTGTCCTGTGATGCGAATGCGGTGCGCGCACACACATGCCAGGATCCCCCAGGAGTTCCCCGCCGGCGAGGTAAGTCAGAGTTGGCAACCCTATGTGGAAGAGATGTTTCCCTAAGGCCTACAGGCCACTTAGGGATTCTAGCTTCCAGGTGGGACCGGTGGATTCCCTGGAATTACAGCTCGTCTCCAGACTACAGAGATTAGTTCCCTTGGAGAAGATGGATGCTTTGGAGGGTGGACTCTGTGGCACTGTACCCCACTGAGGTCCCTGTCCTCCCCAGGCTCCATCCCCAAATCTCCAGGAGTTTCCAAATCTGGATCTGGCAACCCTGCAACCCTCACATCCCCCGCCAGTGGCCAGGGGAGCTGGCAACCCTACGGCCACCCATTCTTCAGCCTTCAGCTTAGGATCATGACATACATATTTTGCTTATCCAGTAAGTACAACAGAGCAATGGCTTGTTGCTATTTCTCCTTCAATTTTCCTATGGGGGTAATGCGACTTCTCTAGTAGCATTTAGGACATGAATCTATATCACCT
>NW_015168812.1:63423-64065 GCF_001447785.1 Gekko japonicus
TTGCCCTACTTAGATTTAGAATTATTACCTGATCAAATACTACCTGGACAATAAATGCTACCATCTATTTACTTTATCCTTCTGTAACTCAGTGTCAGCAAGCTGCCAATATTTTGTTTTTCCATATCTGTATTCGTTTGCCTGCTTTCGCTTTCAGCCGTAGGATTGTACATGCGCATGACTATTTAGAACGCTGTAACATTTATACCTCCCCAAGGCCACAGGTGGTTGCAAGTGCTTGTTAGTGAAATGAAGCTCTCATGAAACGCCGTGAGAAAGAGATAACATACTCTGCCTAGGACCGTTTGTTCTCAAGCCCAAAGGCGCGAGCGGGGAACCCCGCAATTGGGCCTCAGTAGTTTGAATGAACTATAATATGCTTGGCTGTTTGATTCCCTGTCATTCTGAACACAATGATCCTGTTATGCACCTTAGCTTCAAAATAAAGTAAAACCTTTCTACCATGGGTCGTTTCGTAGAAAAAGAGCTAGGGGAACTCATTAGCATCAGGAACTGTACATTTTTAATCTCTTGTTTCTGACTTCAAATGGCAGCCGTGCTCCAACTTCCACGCTGGAAGTACTGGAATCAGAGGTCATTTCGGGGGGGATCGCGGGGGATCGCAGTTCCCCCGGGTGAGGT
>NW_015168812.1:65129-66448 GCF_001447785.1 Gekko japonicus
CACTCCCGTCGGCCTTGCAGGTCCACCACCGGGCCCCTCATGGGGCTCGGCAATGGAGCTGCAAGGCCGGCGTCGTCGTCCGGGACCGTTGGGGGTGGGGGTGTGTGGCCTTATGGGCCGGGACCGTTGGGGGCGGGGTGTGTGGCCTTATGACACACTTCCGGTGATGTCAGGGGGTGTGGCATATGCTAATGAGTTATGCTAATGAGTTCCCCTAGCTCTTTTTCTACAAAACGACCCCTGCGGAGATCAATTGTAATAGCGGGAGATCTCCACATGCCAACTGGAGGTTGGCAGCCCTAGTAAGATCTTACCTACCAGCATCGTGTTTAAAGCAGGCACACTGTGAATTGGACTACTCTAATCTGCCTGCGAAAAGAACTACACATGGAAGTAGCTTGTAAGAGCAACGTCCACAGTTCTGCCTATCCTGCATTTGCTCCCTAAAGCTGTGGCGGCGGCTATGGAGGAAGCAAACAGGTGCACTCTGTGGTTTCTCATTCTGCAGCATGTGAAATCATGCACTGAGGCTGGGCTCTAGAAATGGGCTCTTTCGTGCATCTTTTTGGACCACACAGTTCAAGCGAGGTGCACAAATGATGCCTTTGACTTCACAAGTGTTGTTTACTAAAATAAATCATGGCAACAAGCTCAGAATTCTAGCTTTTACAAAAAAATGTCTGGCCACCATCTCGGAAAACAAAAACAATTCATGTTGCAGGGATAAGCAAAGTTTAGCAGTCAAGACTGCATCTACATCCAGCTGGATATCACGTGTTTTGTGATGGGCTGGCAATCACTTGCAAGTGTTTCTTCCTGTGCAGCCAAGGCAATCTAGTTGCATATGATTACTATACTGCAACAATTGTGAAATATCCAATTATATGTAGATGCGGCTATAATGAAGAAAAAGATACCAGGCCCAAGGCCAAAATCTAAGAAAGAAAAAACCCAGGATTCTGACAACAGCCGTCACAGGTTAGCATGTTGCATAAGATAAAGTGCATTGAAGTCTAGCTGTTTGGTGTAGTGGTTAGGAATCCGGACTCTAATCTGGGAGAACCGGTTTTGATTCCCCACTCTTCCATATGCAGCCAGCTGGGTGACTTTGGGTCAGTCACAGTTCTCTCAGAGCTGTTCTCTCAGAACTCTCTCACCTACCTCACAGGGTGTCTGGTGTGGGGAGAGGAAGGGAAGGCGATTGTAAGCTGGTCTAAGACTCCGAGTGAAGGGCAGGGTATAAATCTAATCTACTCTTCTCTCTTCTTCTTTACAGGGAAAAAGGCCAATCCCAGTAGAAGAAGAGGAGGTTTTTATAA
>NW_015168813.1:0-3682 GCF_001447785.1 Gekko japonicus
TATTGTTGGTTTTTACGTTTTTTGCTAGAAGGAACACTGGTCAGCAAAGAAGACTCGGTGGGGCAGCAGCCGAGAGGTCACCGCATCCTGTTTTCTTTCTGGCCACCCAAAAGGCTTCAAGCCAGCCAGCCAGCCAGCACGGGAGCTGCTCTCCGCCCGGTGGGACTGCCCCACGAGGGAGCCGGAGGGTGAGAGTCGGGGGGGTCCCCCCCACTCTGCCTTGTCACCCACGTCTTCCCCTCCCGACGGCGACAATCACTGGGGAGGGAGGGAGGGAGGGAGGGAACAAAGAGGAATTTGTGCCCTGCGCCTAGCGAGAGACGTTTGTACCTCGACCTCCAGGCGGCATATGTCACTCTTCTGCTTCTCCATTTTGTCCTTACAACAACCCTGTGAGGCAGTTCAGGCCAAGACTGACTGGCCCGAGATCACCCAGCAAGCCTTCCAGCAGACTGGGGATCTGAAAGCAGGCCTCCCCCAGCCCGAGGGCCACACTCCAACCACTGCGCCAACTTGATAGCCGTTCCAAAGGGGTCTGTAGAGGATGGGCGCGTGGGAGTCAACGTGGCAAATGGGGCTCAATGTGGCCAAGTGCAAAGTGATGCACATTGGGTCCCAAACCCCTAACTACACGTCGATGGGGTCCGAACTGGCAGAGACTAACCAAGAGGGAGATCTTGGAGTCGTAGTAGATAAATCAATGAGAATGTCGAGACAATGCGCGACTGCAATGAAAAAGGCCAACGCTATGCTGGGGGTTATTAGGAAGGGAACTGAAAACAGATCAGCCAGTGTCATAATGTCCCTGTATAAATCGATGGTGCGACCTCATTTGGAGTACTGTGTACAGTTCTGGTCACCACACCTCAAAAAGGATATCGTAGCATTGGAAAAAGTGTAGAAAAGGGCAACTCGAACGATAAAAGGGTTGGAACACTTTCCCTATGAGGAAAGGTTAAAGCGCTTAGGGCTCTTTAGCTTGGAGAAACAAGAAAGAGGTACTTTTCTCCCTTTCTCGCAATACAAAAACTCGTGGGCACTCCGTGAAATTGCTGAGCAGTCAGGTTAGAACAGACAACTGTTGGGTATTACAAGTTGAAAACACTCAGTATGTTTGGGGTTAAATGTTTGTTTATGTTACTCACAGGAAGTCACATGTTTCTCATGTAACCAATGTTCTTTAGATGTAGGAATGCCCGGGAATTTTCTCCCTGATCTAGGAATTTGATTGGGACTAAAGTGACAAGGTGTGTTACCATTTCATGGCTTCTCTTCCCATCTTTGTTTGGTGTTCTGAAGAAACAAGAAGAGTAGCCATACTCTTTCTCTCTTCTAGTTTTGTCTTTGTAGAGTAAGGATGTAGCCGATTATGCTCTGTTGTTATTTTCATTCCAGTTACCCTTCCCCATGCTAGAATGTACTAAAAACTTTATATTTTAATCTCACATGGACTCTCAGTCTGAATTATTTTACTCTGTCTCTGCTGGACTATTTTATCTCTGCTAAATACCATTTTTTCCAATATCTCACTATCACCCAACAACAACTCTAACACTCTGTGATTCTAAAGCAGTCAGTCTTGGGGGGGGGGGCTAGACTCCTGTTTGGGTCAGAAGAGCACGTGGCCTTCCCAGGGCCTCCCACAACCCTTCTGCCCCTCGCAGCCCTCAGGAACAGACAGATTCACGGCGGGGAGCTCCATCAGCGGCTGCTGCCCGCCCGCCCGTGGTGGGCAAAGGGAACCTCAGTCTACCCCTGAATCCCAGTGCCTTGGCCTCTGTGCCCCCTGTGTGTCGGCTGGCCAGGGCAGCTGGTGGCCCCTCCTTGCTCTGACCCAGCGGGGCTCTTCTCAGGTCCTGAGGCAATGCAACCCAAACAAGTGGGAGGGGCTGAGGAGGAATGCTGCTCCCTGCCCAGAGAGAGAGAGAGAGAGAGAGAGAGAGAGAAGACAGCGGACAGCTACGTAGCAGAGGCTGCAGGAAGAGGACCCAGGAGCCCCGGGGCGGCGAAAGCAAACGTTTGGGGGGAGGGCCCCAGGAGGCAGACAGATCAGCCCCAGGGCAGCGGGAAGGACAAGGCAGCCGTTGTCCCCCTCCACACGCAGAGAGACAGGGTGGGTACTACTAGCCCGGAGGTGCAAGCCCACAACACCGCCCATCCACAATCTCATAAGAGAACATCAGAGTAGAGATGTGAAGGCCCGGAAAAAAACTGGAAAAATTGAAAAAAGAAAAGAAATTGATTATGGAATGTTTTATTTTAACATGATAAATAAAATATTTTAAGACAAGGTGTTCAAATATTTTCCAAATCATTTCTAAAATATATAATGGTATCAGATTGATCTAATTTCTGTGCACTGAGGACAAGCAAGTCCTAGGTTACAAACTGAACTCTCCAATGCAAGAACAAGATGCATTTCTTCCTTTAGGAGGTGCGATTGTCAGAAGAAAATAAAAAGGTTTCAGTTTTGTTTTTGCATGTGGGTGGGTATTCTGTTTGTAATAATTGTTTGGGTACACTATATTTTTAATATGCTAGTTGTGATAATTTATGCCAAGTAAAAATGTCCATAGTCATATTTTATGTTCCTAAACTAAAAGAATGACTTTCAATGTAGAAAAGACAAAAGAAATGCTAATGTAGCATTTTTTTCAATTTTTCCGAAAATTTCCGTTTTTTTCCGAGCTTCAAAATTTCCGGAAATTTTACATCTCTACTCCAGACCCCCTCACCATCTTCACTGCTCTCCTCTGGACACCTTCCAGCTTGTCTATATCCTTCTTAAATTGGGGTGCCCAAAACTAGGTGAGGTCTAACCAGAGCAGAGCAAAGTGGTAAGAACATAAGAACATAAGAGATGCCAATGTTGGATCAGGCCAAAGACCCATCCAGTCCAACACTCTGTATCACACAGTGGCCAGAAATACCAGTGCCATCAGGAGGTCCACCAGTGGGGCCAGGACATTAGAAGCCCTCCCACTGTTGACCCCCCCCAAGCACCAAGATGACAGAGCATCACTTGCCCCAGAGTCCCTATCTATACCTTGTGGCTAATAGCCACTGATGGACCTCTGCTCCATATGCTTATCTAATTCCCTTTTGAAGCCGTCCATGCTTGTAGCCACCACCACTTCCTGTGGCAGTGAATTCCAAGTGTTAATCACTCTTTGGGTGAAGAAGGACGTCCTATGATGGACCTCTGCTCCATAGGCTTATCTAATTCCCTCTTGAAGCCGTCCATGCTTGTAGCCGCCACCACTTCCTGTGGCAGTGAATTCCAAGTGTTAATCACTCTTTGGGTGAAGAAGTACTTCCTCTTATCCGTTCTAACCCGACTGCTCAGCAATTTCATGGAGTGTCCACGAGTTCTTGTATTGTGAGAAAGGGAGAAAAGTACCTCTTTCTCTACCTGCTCTTTCCCATGCATAATCTTATAAACAGAGCCCTAAGCGCCTTAACCTTTCCTCATAGGGAAAGTGTTCCAACCCCTTTATCATTCGAGTTGCCCTTTTCTGCACTTTTTCCAAAGCTATAATATCCTTTTTAAGGTGTGGTGACCAGAATTGCACACAGTATTCCAAATGAGGTCACACCATTGATTTATATAGGGGCATTATGATATTGGCTGATCTGTTTTCAATACTCTTCCTAATAATCCCCAGCATAGCATTATGGTGGT
>NW_015168813.1:5645-8713 GCF_001447785.1 Gekko japonicus
GAAGCCCTCCCACTGTTGCCCCCCCCCCCAAGCACCAAGAAGACAAAGCATCCCTTGCCCCAGACTGAGAGTTCCTATCTATACCTTGTGGCTAATAGCCACTGATGGACCTCTGCTCCAGATGTTTATCCAATCCCCTCTTGGAGCTGTCTATGCTTGTAGCCGCCACCACCTCCAGTGACAGGGAATTCCACCTCTTAATTACTCTTTGGGCGAAGAAGGACTTCATTTATCTGTTCTAGACTTACTGCTCCTTAATTTCATGGAGTGCCCACCAGTTCTTGTGTGGAGAGAAAGGGAAAAAAGTCCTTCTTTCTCTACTTTCCCTATCCCATGCATAATTTTGTAAACCTCTATCATGTCACTCCTCTGTCGTCGTTTCTCCAGGCTAAAGAGCCCTCACCTCTTTTGACCTTTCTTCAATGGGAAGGTGTTCCATGCCATGAGTAATTTTTCGTTGCCCCTTTTGGCCTTTTCCTTTTTGCACAGGGCTAGCTGGGAAACTGACCTGCAAGCCAGTTTGGTGTGGTGGTTAAGTGCACGGACTCTAATTTGGGAGAACCGGGTTTGATTCCCCCACTCCTCCACTTGCAGCTGCTGGATGACCTTGGGCAAGCTGTAGTTCTGATGAAAGCTGTTCTTGGAAAAAGAGCAGTTTCTGTCAGAGCTCTCTCAGCCCCTCCGACCTTACAGGGTGTCTGTTGTGGGGAGGGGAAGGGAAAGGAGTTTGTAAGCCGCTCTGAGACACCTTTCGGTAGTGAAGGGCAAGGGGGATAAATCTAATCTCTTCTTCTTCTTCTTCTTGGCGGCAGCATCACAGCCTCTGTTCCCTGCCTGCTTAAGTTTGAGAGCCGGCACAATGAAAATGGTAAACTCCCGGGAGGGGGGGCTGGCTAAGGCCCCCCCGGCATCTGCTGCAGCACTGCCCGTGGTCTTGGGGGCCAGGGGGGTGCTTGGGTGCTGCTGTTCTCCCGCCCGTGGCCAGCGATGTGGCTGAGCGTGATGCTGGGTGTCCGTGGTCCCCACGCTCTGGGCCGCAGAAGGCCAGAGGCTGCACGTGGCACTTTGAGAATAGCTGCTCTGCAGGGGCAGGGGGGGACACAAGCGCCCAGGGTGTGAACATCCAAGGGCCTCCTCTGGCGTGGCAGCGGACTGCCAGGCTGTCTCAGGAACAGACACGGTGGAGCTCAGCTGTGGCTGGCACGCGCGGGGGGCAGCTGAGAGGCCAGGAGGATGCCCTTGCCCAGCAGTGCCAAGCACAGAGGAGGGAGTACCAGGCAGGGACTCTGTGCCAACAGGCAGCGTCCTCTGTGTCTTTCTTGTGAGGGGCCCGAGTCTCCAGGCCAGGCCAGTGCAACTGGCAAAGCGCCCACTGTTTCAGTCCTCTTGGTCTGGGCCCATGGCCAGGCCAGGGGGACCGTGCAGCACCAAGGCGTAGCCCCCCTTCTGTTCCAGCCAAGCCCTCGCGGAGGAGGGGGAGGAGGAAGATTAAGGACTGCCGTGACTCCCAAGGAAGCTCCTCCCCTCCCGCCACAAATCGTGTTCGCCCCGAAGGTGCTCCCCTCTGGGCTCTGATCTGGGAGAACTGGGTTTGATTTCCCCACTCCTCCTCCACTTGCACCTGCTGGGTGACCTTGGGCAAGCTGTAGTTCTGACAAGAGCTGTTCTTGAAAAAGAGCCATTTCTGTCAAGAGCTCTCTCAGCCCCACCCACCTCACAGGGTGTCTGTTGTGGGGAGGCGAAGGGAGAGGAATTTGTATGCCACTCTGAGACCGATTTCCCACAAGCGCTGCTCCACGCTCGCTCTTCCCTTTTGCCCCGATGGTATGTGTCAATTTCACACAAGCTGCTAGGCAGCCACATTTTGCCCTGCAGCTTCGTGTGATTTTCCCTGCGTCTACTTGGTGTAGTGGTTACGTGCGCGGACTCTAACCTGGGAGAACCGGGTTTTATTCCCCAGTCCTCCACTTCCACCTGGCCAGATTACCTTGGGCAAGCCATAGTTCTGACAAGAGCTGTTCTCTCAAGAGCAGTTTCTGTCAGAGCTCTCTCAGCCCCACCTACCTCACAGGGTGTCTGTTGTGGGAAGGGGAAGGAGTTTGTAAGATGCTCTGAGACTCCTTTGGGTAGTGAAGGGCAAGGGGTATAAATCCAATCTCTTCTTCAATCCTGTTTTTTGAGGATTGAGTAGGGGGGAATCACACAAAGCTGCGGGGCAAAATGCGGCCGTGCAGCTGCTTGTGTGAAATTGACACGTACCATGGGGCAAAAGGGAAGAGCGAGCGCGAAGCAGCGCTTGTGGGAAATCGGTGAGACTCCTTTGGGTAGTCAAGGGCCATGGGGTATAGATCCAGTCTCTTCTTCCCAAAGGCTGCCTCATGCAATAGGGTGCTCACACTGGGGGGGGTGAGGGGCATAACCCCAGGGGAGGGGCTGTGTTGGTCTGCAGGTGTCGAATGGCACAGGGGTACCAGAGCACCAAAGGGCTGCTGACCCCGTGCATTGGCTACAGCTGTGTGCCCAGGGTTGCATGCTGGGAACTCTAATCCCTGGGCACCCGAGGCCCCAGTTAAGATGAGGATCGGGTTGTGTTTTTTCTGACCGTTTTTCGGACCTCACACAGTCCTCAGAGCTGCTCTTTGCCCTGCTGGGGAGACTTAAGTGTAGCCCCATCTGTACGTGGGTGTTTCTTCAGTGGGCAAACAGCACTCCCCTGGGACGGCTCCCAGAGGGAAAAGGGCATGCGGGCGGGCGGGGGGTGGGGGAGCCTGGCTCTCTCCTGGACATGGGCCGTGGTTCTGAGGGCTCCCCCACACCCAGCTATCGAGTCCCCACTGCAGAGCTCCAGCCACACGCCGGACCCAGTTCTTGTGACGGTCACATGGCTGCCAGCGCTGAGGGGGGGGCGCAGTTTGGCTCCATATAAGAACATAAGAGACGCCAATGTTGGATCAGGCCAATGGCCCATCCAGTCCAACACTCTGTGTCACACAGTGGCCAGAAATACCAGGTGCCATCAGGAGGTCCAGCAGTGGGGCCAGCCCAGGACACTAGAAGCCCTCCCACTG
>NW_015168813.1:8860-17347 GCF_001447785.1 Gekko japonicus
CCTATCTATACCTTGTGGCTAATAGCCACTGATGGACCTCTGCTCCATATGCTTATCTAATTCCCTTTTGAAGCCGTCCATGCTTGTAGCTGCCACCACTTCCTGTGGCAGTGAATTCCAAGTGTTAATCCCTCTTTGGGTGAAGAAGTACTTCCTTTTATCCGTTCTAACCCGACCGCTCAGCAATTTCATGGAGTGCCCACGAGTTCTTGTATTGTGAGAAAGGGAGAAAAGTACCTCTTTCTCGACCTGCTCTATCCCATGCATACACTTATAAACCTCAATCATGTCTTGCTTGCTTGTGAATCATGCCCTTCTTCACTAAAGGCATGATTCACTTAGGGAAGTGTGTTAGATGGTTTAGTATTTAATTTCTTAAAGTTAATTCAGCAGAGTTTAGCAGAGTAAAAATGAGTCTGAGTCCATGGTACTCCACAGCAGAGCCTGGGCCCTTGCCTTCAGAGGCTCCCGGGTTCAATCCATGGCAGGGTCTCCAGTTCCAAGGTTTCTTGCACCAAAAGCAAATGGGAGCCTTTGGGCACCTGACAGACTGAGGGGCTGCTTGTGGCAGCAGCTTTTCTGGACCTTCCCTGCCTCGTGTTGGTTTCAGCCTTTCCTCATGGGCATGGCTCAGCGGTCTGGCTGGCCTGGGAGAAGAGCTGTCCTCAGTGTGGGGCGTCCTCAGGGCTCAAGTCAACCTCTAGGTAAAGTCCTTAGGAAACACCGTGTGATTGTGGAGCAGGCTGTTTTCCACATGCTGAGGACGCTCGGACCCGTAAGAGGTGGTGCTCCGCATTTCTGATGGGGTCCAGCAGGCAGGCACTGGATGACTCAATTAAACCTCGGGGGTGGGGGTGGTTCTGGACCCAGCAAGTTAACTCCCATGCAAATAAAGAAACATTCCACCAGCTGGAAGACGCCCCTCTTCTTTGGCGGACCTGGCCCCCTGGGTCCACGCTCGGGTCACCTCCAGACTAGACTATGGTAAAAGGTAAAGGTTCCCTTGCTCAAAAGCCAGTCGAATCTGACTCTAGGGTTGCAGTGCTCATCTCCATTTCAAAGCCGAAGAGCCAGCGCTGTCCGAAGACGTTTCCGTGGTCATGTGGCCAGCATGACTAAACACCAAGGCGCACGGAACGCTGTTCCCTTCCCACCAAAGTGGTACCTATTTATCTACTTGCAATTTCTTGCTTTCGAACTGCTAGGTTGGCAGGAACTGGAACTAGAGACGGGAGCTCACTCCGTCTTGCGGCACCCGGGTCTTGAACTGCTGAGCTACTGACCTTCCACAGCCTGCAGTTCAACGTCTTCACTTGAGCCACCGCAGCTCCATAGACTATGGTAACGCACTCTATACAGGTCTACCCTCAAAACAACTTGGAAGCTCCAGATGGTACACGAGGACCCTCCACCCCTGGAATAGCCAGGGCCCTTCCTCCACTTCTTTGCACGTTATTATTGTAAGCCACCATAAACCACAAGAAAAGGTGGAGCAAAAATATTTTAATAAATAAGATAAAAGTGGGTCTCCCCATGGAAATCCTTGCAGCTCAGAGGACCCCTAAGGCCCTATGCCAGACAGGCACCTGGGCCACCCCCGCTGGCTCCGCACCAGCTGCCTGAAGGGGTGGCACAAACGGCCATCCAAGAGTGCCTGCCCGCTGGCTGCGTGCTCGGGGGAGTTGTTGCCCAAGATGCTCTTACGGGCCCTGCGGGAGGGGAGGTGCCCCAACTAAGCCCCCAGCCCACCCCAGCCAAAGGAAGTGCCTGGTTGGGACCTCCTGCCTCCCCAGCCACACCTCACTGGCGCAACATCCCATCCCAGGGCCAGTGCCCCAGGGGCCAGGAAAGGTGGGAGGGTGTGGCCCAAGAGGCAGGAGAGGGGCTTGACCTGGTGGAGTCCCCTCAGTTTGGTACCAAAGCCAGATGGGAGCCCGCAGTTTTCTGTGGACTGCCATGAGGTCTCCCAGATCGCTTTGTGGGATGGAGACCCTGCGTGTCACAGGCCCAGCTTCTCATAGACAAGTTTGGGGCAGTGGGGACCAAAGTGTCCCCTGGCTGGGGACCGGGACTCCCTCCCTCCCCCAGCACTTGGATCTCCTCTGGGGCACGTTTGGCGGGCTGCATTGTTTGGGGTTCCGGGTCAGAGAGGGATGCCTCGGGCCCCTGCCAGAGGAGGGTGCCGTGCTGAAGGAGTGCCCAGCCCGCCCAAACAAGGAGCAGCTCCAGAAGATCTGGAGGCTGGTGGGACGCTGGGGTCGCTTGGTGTCCCAGTTTGGCAAGCCAGGCCAATCCTTGCCAAAGGACCCATCTGACAAGCTCCCTGGGGGCCCGCCAGATTGGCTGCCTTCTGCTGGTGGTGGTGGGGAGGCCCTCCTTTGACTACAGGGACAAAGGCTTGAGTCTGGGGGCTCACCTTGAAGGCCAACAAACTTTAGTTTGGGGTAAAGCTGGGTCTGCGTGCCCATGAGCGCTTCTACCCATAATTAAACTCGGTTGGTCTTTGCTCCGCTGCTTCAGACCCACCGGAATCTATGATTAAGAAGTGTTGGGAACTTTGACACAATTAGCCCCTGTTTTTACAGTCATTGTGGGGTTAATGTTCACAGGCGTGCGTTTCCTAATATCTTGCTTCATAAAGAGGTCTGTTGCTTTTCTCCAATAAAAGATAAATGTCTCTGGAGGTTTCTTCCCTGGCCTCCTGGTTTGAGTTCAAAGAGCAGAGCTTACATCTAACTCGTTTGCATTACCAGATTCCAGAGCTGAGAGGCAGCCTTTAATCGGTATATCCTGGAGATGCCTGCCACGAAATGCTTGAGACCGGCCATGTCCTGCGGGGGTTGGGTGGTCCAGCTTCTCTCATTGGGTGCAGGAGTCAAACAGTCCGTTCCAGGAGGTCCCACTCTGTCGATTGTGTTGACTTGTTCCATGTCATCTGCCGTGAGGTCCAGTGAGAGAGGTGGACAACAAATAGGTTTCCCTTGCTCGAAAGCCAGTCAAATCTGACTCTAGGATTGCGGTGCTCATCTCCGTTTCCAAGCCGAAGAGCCAGCGCTGTCCGAAGACGTTTCCGTGGTCATGTGGCCGGCATGACTAAACGCCAAGGCACACAGAACGCTGTGACCTTCCCACCGAAGTGGTATCTATTTATCTGCTTGCAATTTCTTGCTTTGGAACTGCTAGGTTGGCAGGAGCTGGGGCCAGAGATGGGAGCTCACCCCGTCATGCGGCACACTCGGGTCTGGAACTGCTGAACTACCGACCTTCCACAGTCTGCAGTTCAGCGTCTTAATCCCTTGAGCCACCGCAGCTCCGGACAACAAACAACATACATGTAAACAAATGTTTCTGCCACAATAAATGTGTTAGTCTTTAAGGTGCCACAAGCTCCATTAAGGGGAGGATGTCAGGAAGCTGGGTGGGGTGGGGGCTGGGTTCTCTCTGCCGAGGCCTTGGAGAGCCACTGCCCTTTAGAGCCGCCAAAGCTGACCTGTCTCTGCCGGTGGGGGTGTGCTGTGCCTCCCACCCACCTGTCTGCACCCGGCCTCCTCAGTTGTTGTTGTTCAGTCGCACAGTTGAGTCCGACTCTTTGCGACCCCATGGGCCAGACCACGCCAGGCCCTCCTGTCTTCCGCCATCCTCTGAAGTTGGTTCAATTTCATGTTCGTTGCATCTTTGACACTGTCTAACCATCTCATCCTCCTCAGTAGTGGGGTCCTAGTGTCCATCCGCTCCGCGCTCTCCCGCCCCTTCCGTGCATCAGGCTGCCTTGAGCTGGATGGATTTAGCTTCTCTACTCTGTGTCCTGGCCCTGCGGGGCGCCTCCCTCCTCCGCATCATCTGCGAAGGCGTTTCCCAGTACAGCCCTTTCTGCTTCCCCCACCCCCTGGCCTACCTCTCCCCAAGGCCTCCCCGAAAGGGGCAGGGCTACAGCAGGGTGCCCCCAGCCCTCTGGACACACTGGCTCTCGGGCAAAGGGTGGCACAGCGGTTAGTGTGCCCAACAGGGATCTAGGAGACCCGGTCCGAGTCCCCACCCTGGCATGGGAGTTTCCTGCGTGACACCACCTGCCTCATCGCAGGGTGGCTGTTGCAAGGATGGACGGACATGGGGGGGGGGCGAGGGGTGTCACTGGCTGCTTTTTGAACCCCCCTGAGCTGGGTAGCCCAGCCTCGCCAGAGAAGCTAAGCGGGTTTGGCCCTGGGTAATATTTCCATGGGAGACCACCAAGGAAACCCAGGGTCCCTATGCAGAGGCAGGCGATGGCAACCACCTCTGAACCAGTTTGGCGTCGTGGTTAGGAGCGCGGAGGACTCTAATCTGGGAGAACCGGGTTGGATTCCCCACTCCTCCACTTGCACCTGCTGGATGACCTTGGGCAAGTGTTGGGATTCTCAATTCAAGGTCGATGGTTGTATTGCAAACACAAGAGCCACACTTAGTAAAAGAAAAATACCTTTACTATAAAAACAAAATAAAACATGGGTAGGGTACTTTGGATAAAAGAAATAAAATAAAAGGTTACATACTTACTCTCAGTAATATATGCTAACATAAATTCTATCTGTCTTGGCTTCTAGTTCACACAAAGGGCCATAAACGTGAATACATTAACGCTAGATCAAAGCATTTCTTCAAACAAGATGTTAGTTGACCAATACAAAGGTTACAGGTCACTTCATTAGGATAAACAACTCCCACAAACTTTCCCACATTATGTAACATAATACATTATGTAACGTAACATCCCGTTTGCTAACAAACAACATTTAACTCTGTAATGGCTGAAGTGTAAGCAACTTGCAATTCCAACAGCAAGCCACAGTTCTGTCAGAGCTGTCCTTGAAAAAGAGCAGTTTCTGTCAGAGCTCTCTCAGCCCCACCTACCTCACAGGGTGTCTGTTGTGGGGACGGGAAAGGAAAGGAGTTTGTGAGTCCCTCTGAGACTCCTTTGGGTAGTGAAGGGCGGGGTATAAATCCAATCTCTTCTTCTTCTTCTTCTACCTCACAGGGTGTCTGTTGTGGGGAGGGGGAGGGAAAGGAGTTTGTGAGTCCCTCTGAGACACCTTTGGGTAGCGAGGGGCGGGTAGAAATCCAAACCCTTCTCCTCTTCTGAACGTTTCTTGCCTTGGAAACCCTACTGGGTCGCCATAAGTCGCCTGTGACTTGATTGCCAAAAAGAACAAGAAAAGGAAGACTGTGGAGGTTAGGGTATAGTAAATTATAGCCATTTACAGAAATAAGGGTAGCAGGCTGGTGCAGATTTGCCCTGCAAGTTTATATCCCTTCTCCCAGACGAGGAGGTTGGGCATGCACTCTGCAAATGCTCAGATGCACACTCTTGAGACCCAGCTTTCAACACCAGTCTCAGGTGAAGTGTTTCCATCCTCCCCCCTTGCAAGTTGTGTGTATGCGTACAGACCCAAGATTCTGGCTGCCTTGGATACAGGAACACAACCCAGAATCTCGAGTGGGCGCCTATCCTGCGTTTCAGAAAAAGGATTGCAATGCGCACCCAAGGCTTTGACCCAAGTGCTGAGCCAGGCCAACGCAGGAGGAGTTCAGAGTACCTTGTCCCTGAACGGCGAGGGCTCTCTCCTTGTGTATTCCAGTTATGGAGACACAGGTGCCACAGCCACCAGGCATTCAGTGAAGACAACTGGAAGTTCATCCTCACGGACTGCACGGAGGGCCGCATGACGATCACCAGAGTTGCCAACTTACTGCTGTGCGTGTATGCAGAGGAGATGGGGGAGGGGGCTTTGGGATGCTGAAAGCAAAGGCCCAGCCGCCCAAGCTTTGGTCCAGTACCTCAAAGACCGGCTTGCCCAGGTAGCGGCATCATGAGCCATGGAGCCAAAGAGACAGGGGAGAGGCTACTTCTGAAACAAGCTTTTACGCAAGAGAAACTAGGTACTCAGAAGGGTTCTTTTTTTGGCTTGCAGACTCCACCTCCTATCACGTCAGCCCTCCTTAATTGTGTGTCTTTCAAATTTAAAGCAAAGGTGGGAAAAGAATAAAAAGCTGTGCTTATCAAAATCTCGAGTGAACCTTCCTGAACAGAAAGGCATCACGTGATCCTGCCAGGGATATAAGGGGAAGGAAAGCCCATCTCCTGGCAACGGGGCAGGGCAGGGCCACTCCCAGGCTCTGCCGGTTGCACAATGGAGCTGCCCCTTTTTGTGCCTCCAGGTGTGCCCGCTCAGAGCTGGAAAGCACCCAGGCCTCCCCCTCTGCTGCAAACTTTGATCTTCTTGGGGAATGCCACCCATGCCCCAGCTCAGAGGGCGGGCTGAACAGGAGGAAGTCAGTCCACCCGCCAGGCAAAACGGAGGCCAAGTGGGCACTCTTAAGGAGGCCCTGGGTGGAGGCCCCTTGGCTGAGTTGAGGCCCGGCGGCCATTTCCGCAGAATGGAGACTCAGGCTGATCAGCAAGGCCGGTCTCTCTGGCCGCTACAGTCCCTCTCTTTAGGTGGCGCTTGGTGCTTTTGAGCTGCCCAGAAGAGTGTCGAACAGATGTGGTTGGCTGGGGGCTGGGGGAGTGAGGCTCAGCTGGCGGTGCTGGCAGGCGGCACCCGAGGAGGGGGAGGCTGTCCCCACCAGACAGCCCACTGAGCCTGGCTTCCAGGGGTTGGGCCGGGCGTGCCCAGTCGAGCCTGGTGGGAAGGCAACACCTTGCTGGCCTTGGAATCCTGACTCCACAGGTGTGAGAAACAGGCACTCTGCACGCGTCCAGACAAACTCTTTTCTTTCTTCGCACTCCAGGCGTTCCCTGGCGATCCAGAGAACTCCTGGCGCTGAACTGCTCCGGTAGACCGGCGCTCCGGCACTGGAAGTACTGGCGAGGCTTCTTCCCCCTCTCCTCCAGAGCCCCTGGCAAAGAGGCAGCTGTGACAAAGAAGGGGGGGGGCACACACCGGCGCACCCCCCCCCTGAAAACTCTCTGGCGCCCCCGCGTGGACAGCGGCAGGTACTGCGACGTGGGACCGGGGGGGCGGATGGTCCTCGGCTCCCTCTACCAGAGGGTCCGGGTCCCGTCCCGCCACGACCTTCGGTTCGGCCGGGAGAGGCTCCGAAAGAAAAGGGGCGGAGCTCGGATCCGCCCCCGGACCCCCGTCCGGGGTTCCCCCGGAGGTCCCGGTCAACCCCCCGGTGGTCTCCCAGGTCTCCTGAGTTCCCTCCATGCCCCCCGTACCTTTGAAATTGAAGACCCTGCCGGACTGCAGGGACTTTGCCATCGGTCGGAGGTCTTCCGGAGAGTCAGGTGTAGGGCTGAGAGTGTCCCCTAGGCCACCCGATAGGTGAGTCGGGCCAGCTCCCGGCCCATGGCCTTCAGCCGGCTGCCTGTGGACCTCGGATATGCTCAGGGGCTCTGTGAGAGAGGGACAGAAACTAGAAGATTTCAAAGTGGTGGGTTTTACCTGTGAGTCAGCAGTGAGCTGGGCTACAGCTCCAAGACTCCCATCTGCTGTCACAGGAACAGCCGAGATGTGCTGTTCGGCCTCCCAGCCGGCGTTGACAGTAGAGGACTCAGAAGGAGCAGGGTTCGCCGGCCCGGTCCTTGGGCCCTCCAGCTGCTGCATTGGTTCAGATGGAGCCTCGGGTGACTTGCTTCCCACATCCTCCTGGCCATGGCTGGAGAGACCTGAAACTGAGAGACAAGCCGAGCCCTGGGGGCTCCCGGGGCCCACCGGGGCACGGCCGGTGGACGCCAAGGCCTCCATGGGCACCCCCTCGACCTCCCCCACCGAGTTGTGGGGACACAGGGGGTCCCCCCGGGCTCCCAGTGCCACCCGAAGACTCACCTGGTGGGATGAAAGTTCTTCTAAGTCCCCACTCCCATAGGAATCAATGGGAGGTCGCCCGCCCGCCCCCAGCCGGCCTCCCTCCCTCTGTGCCTGGCAGGGTTCTGGCTCCTGTGGACGGTCCTGATCCTGTTCAGCTGCTGCTGCGCCTACCGGCACCGCCGCGCCAAACTCCGCCTGCAGCAGCAGCAGCGCCAGCGGGAGATCAACCTCATTGCCTACCACGGTGCCTGCAACTACCCGCCCTCCGGCATGGACCTCCGTGAGTGGGCGGGGGGGAGGAGGAGGAGGAGGAGGAGGGGGAATTGCAAGGAGATAAGTAGGTGGTACCACTCCAGTGGGAAGGTCACAGCGTTTTAGTCATGCCGGCCGCATGACCACGGAAACATCTTCGGACAGCGCCAGCTCTTCGGCTTGGAAACGGAGATGAGCACCACAACCCTAGAGTCGGATTCGACTGGCTTTCGAGCAAGGGAACCTTTACCTTTATAGATAGGGGCTCTGGGGCAAGGGATGCTCTTTATTCTTGTTGCTTATTTATTTATTTATTTATTTATTTATTTATTTCATTTATACCCCACCCTCCCCGCATGCTTGGGAGGGGGGCAACAGTGGGAGGGCTTTTACTGTCCTGGCCCCACTGCTGGACCTCCTGATGGCACCTGGTGTCTTTCGCCACTGT
>NW_015168813.1:17385-23521 GCF_001447785.1 Gekko japonicus
CCCCCCCCCCCCCCCCCCCCCCCGGAAGCCTCTGCCGCAGGCGCTCTTTCCGTCTCCTTTGAATTCACCAGCCATCACAATATTAAAAGCAGGATATTTCCGCTCAAGCACCTCTAGGTACTGGCTAAGCTCTTCCCAGGGCGAAGTCAGGTTTTCTTCTGTAGCACAGGGAGGCACATAAACATCAACTCTTATTAGAGACTTCCTTACATTTCAGTAAACAGGCCTGCACCAAATGTCTGGTTTCTCTTCAGATCGGATAAATCTTTCGCCTTTCCGTCTCCAGCAAGGTGGCTGCTGAGGGTGGCCGGGAGGGAGGGGAGCTCTGGCTGTGGCTGCTCTGGGCCTCTCCTCCGGGCAGTGATGGTGTCGGGGGGTCGTGCAGGCAGGGCCAGTTTTCTCTTGCGGCACTTTCCCGACTTCTGCCACTGTGTTCTTTCTCCTGCAGGGGTGCTGGCTTCCTTCAAGCTGCCTGCCTACGAGGAGGTGGCCGACCGCCCGACCACCCCCCCTCCCCCGTACAGTGCCGCCCTGGGGGGCTCTGCCAGCCGCCGGGGCTCCAGCACGCTGACCCTGACGGGCAGCTCGGAGAACTACACCAGCTGCTCCTGTGAGTCCAGCTGCCTGACGTCCCCCAGCAGCACCTCGCTGTCAGCCACTGAGGCCAGCACGCTCAGCGAGGCGGAGGCCGACGGGGCCGGGGCCTGCAGCAGCCGCACGGAGGGCAGCTGGGGGTCAGCCAGCCCCTCGCTGCCAGGCTGTGCCCCGGCCCCGAAGCACACGCTCTTCTCTTCCAACGTGGAGCTCTTTGAAGGTGATCCGCGGCGGGTCTCCGACAGCGATGAAACCCCGGACGCCCTGGACGAGGCCGAGCAGCACTTCCGGCACCGCCGCCTGACGGGGGACTCTGGGATCGAGGTGGGGCGGGGCCAGGACGAGGAGGCCCCGGAGGAGGAGGACAGCGAGGAGGAGGCCACACACTTGCTTGGCAAGGGGGTTCCCCACGCGCCCCCTCAACCCCCGTGTTTGTGTGGGGGACAGACTGAAGGGGAGCCCGAAGACCTGCCTTCCTCGCCTACGTTACCTGTCTGATGATGGGGGGTGGGTGGGGGATATCCTTCCGGCCATCTCTGAGGCTGCAGGGACTCGGGAGCAAGCAGTTCACTGTGGAGAATCACCGCCTTAGTACCGACACTGCCCTTGGCCAGGTCTCGCGTGCGTGCTGTCCTCGTCCTCTTGTCCAGGCAGCGTGTAGCGCCCCTCTCCCTAGCTCTGCGACCAAAGGTCTGCTGTTGTCCCCCCATCCCTGCCTTGGGGGCCCAAGGACTCTGCAACTGGGAGGGAGGAAGGAGCTGGGCCGCTCGCTTGCCTCTGGCTACTGTAGCGTCTGTGTGTGTGTGCGCACGCATCCCGCTGGCTCCATAACCTTTGGTACAAGGTGTAGCTCTTCCCTGTGGAGGTGTAGACCCCTGCCCTGCTCCCTTTCCTCTTGACAGCTGCACTGGGGTTGGAGACTGCTTGGTGCATCCAGAGGATGGTTCTGGCCGACATCTGCTGGAAGTGGGGAGCTGGCCTTCTCTCCCCCCCCAACCCCCCGCTGGAAGCAGCTTTGTCAACCCCTGCCACCCTGGTACTGTTGGGAGTGGAGGTTCATTCCACCTGTGCTATCTGAGGGCAGCAGTACGTGCTTATTATTAAAGAGATGTGGTAATTCTTGGCTCAGAGCACCTTGTTTTGATTGTGCAACAACAGGAAAAGGGTGTGGGGCCTACATGGTGGACTGACGGGGGGGGGCAGCCACCTGTAGCCGCAGCAGCAGCGGTGTTGTTGAGGAGTGTTGGTGGGTGACGGGGAGGAGGAGGTTGGTCCCGTCGTGCTGGGAGGAGGGGAGACCACCAGGGAAGTTCAGGGCTGCTAGGAGGTTGTTCCCATCGTGCTTGGAGGGGAGACCACCAGGGAAGCTCAGGGCTGCTGTTCAGAGGCCGGCAATGGCAAACCACCTCGGGATGTCTTTTGCCCCGGAAACCCCATGGGGGGGCAGTGTAAGTCAGCTGAGACTTGTCCACCCCACCCAGCCCAAGCCCTGAAGAAGAAGAGATTGGATTTATACCCCGCCCTTCACTACCCAGAGGAGTCTCAGAGCGGCTTACAAACTCCTTTCCCTTCCCCTCCCCTCCCCACAACAGACACCCTGTGAGGTGGGTGGGGCTGAGAGAGCTCTGACAGAAACGGCTCTTTTTCAAGGACAGCTCTTGTCAGAACTACGGCTTGCCCAAGGTCATCCAGCCAGGTGCAAGTGGAGGAGGAGTGGGGAATCAAACCCGGTTCTCCCAGATCAGAGTCTGCGCACTTAACCAGGACACCAAACTGGCTCTGTTCATACAAAATATCAAGTCACAGCTTACTTATGGTGCCCCCCCCCCCATGGGGGTCACCTTAGTCTTTCACACGTTGAACCCTGCGGTCCCCAAGAGCTGGTGGCTGCACCACTTTCAACTCAGTATTTTTTCCAGCTTCTCCTCCTCCAAGGCTTGGGCCATGGCCTTAGCCCGTCCCTACCTAGGAAGTAGCGTCCCCTCAGAAAGCCCTGGATCCAGTTCCTGCCTTTGCATACTCGTGGTAGCGAAGAGTCGCCTGCCAGAAGGCATACCAGGGAGGGGGCAGGGCTAAAACCACGCCGGTGGCTGTGAGAGGCCCCAAGCTGACTGCTGTATTTTTCACTCCCTTTTAACTGAGACAATACAGTTCCTCAGAGCTAGAATTCAGCTACACGCACACGGAAACAGCATACGCTTGCTCCCAGGGGTAAGGAGTATCCGCCTACCCTCTCGCAGGGGCCCTTATGCACAACTGCGTGATTCAGTTCTCTCCCACTGCTAGTCAGGCATCCCCAATCCAGAACAGGAGAGAGAACACTCCCAATTTTCTCCATTTTATTTTTGTAAGAAAATATTTTGAACAGTTTTCAACAGTCCATGGCCCAAAAAGGCCAGAGCCCGACTGGCCACCGGTAGCTGCACCGCCGCTAGTACTCCTCCGCCATCATGAGCAGGACCAGGGCGGACCAGCCCGTGAAAGGGTAGCAGCCCTGGCCCTTGCCCGTGCCGTCGTGGTACTGCTCCCAGAGGTAGCCGCTCTCCTGGTACTGCCGGAAGACGTTGCCAATGAGGTTGGCCCGCAGCTCCCGGTACAGGGCGGCTGCCGCCTCCCGGAAAGGGCCCTCCAGGCGGCCGTAGTGGTGAAGGGCCCGCACAGCCAGGTAGTTGATGTTGATCCAGATGGGGCCCCGCCAGTAAGGGGGGTCGTGCTCAGTGTTGTGCTTGAGGTAGAAAGGGCTGCTGCGCGAGAGGGAACGCAGGCCGAAGGGCGTCCACAGCTGCTGCTCGCTGCGCATGTCTGCCAGGAGGGCGCCCAGCCGTGGTGATTCAGGCCGCAGCAGCTGTAGCAGCAAAGGGAAAAGGCTCACGTAGCCCAGGGCGCCCCCGACAAACTGCAGCTTGGGGGGCTTGCGAACCACGCGCAGAAGCCTTGGGGTAGGGAGGGGCTGGCCTGGAGGAGGGGGCTGGAATCTCTCCCGCTCCAGCAACACCGCCTGGGTGTGGTTGCCATAGTCCGCGAAGGTGCCCAGGGCTTCCGCCCAGTGGTGCTGCTCCAGCAGCTGGTTGTCGGCCAGCGCCTCGGCCATGTGCTGGTAGTCCCCGGCGGGTTCCCCCAGGTGCGCGGCCACCCTGGCCATGACATCTGAAGCCAGCGCCATCCAGCAGCGCAGGTCAAGGTGGCGCTCGTCTGGTGACGGGTGCGAGGCCCTCGGATAATCATCCAGCCCCGAGGTCAGAGTCTTTGGGTTGAGAAACAGCTGCGTGTCCTGGTCCTGCCCACGCCACCGGAAGGCGTAGGGAACGGGTCCTGCCTGGGTGCGATTGTACCAGTCGTACCAGCTCTGCAAGCGGGGGTAGAGGCGCCGCAGGTAGGGCACGTCGGTGGCGCCCTGGGACAGGAGCTGCTGCAGCACTAAGAAGAAGGTGGGGGGGTTGCCCGCAGTGCTGTGCTGCACCACAAACTCCGCAGGCACCTTGGTGCGGGCCTCCTCGCCCAGGATCTGCTCACGAGGGATCCAGCCTTCGGCGTTCATGAGGTCGAACCAATGTGCCAGCACCTCACGGGTCAGGGCTGGATCCCAGCGGCTCAGCAACAGTTGGTGGAAGCCTTCGTCCCACAGGAAGCCCCGTGGGAAAAAGGAGCGCGAGGGCACAGCCGTGAAGAGGGGGCCTTCGAGATAGGGCTGCGGGCGGTCACTGTGGGGAGCCTGCACCAGCGAGTGCCCGTAGAAGTAGCCCATCCCACCCAGCATGTTGCTGAAGGCGGCCTTGGCAAAGTCCTGCTCCTGTGCAGAGAAGCCTTTGCGGGCCAGCCCAAAAGTCCTCTCAAAGCGCTCCTCAAAGGCGCCCCTGTGCCTGGCCAACTCTTGCGCCAGCACCTCTCCCGCCAGACGTCCAGCACGGTCAGCAACGCTGCCCGACTCAAAGAGCACCTCCAGTCGGCAGGGCACAGCCACGGTCACCTGGTGAACAAGGAGCTGGCTACGAGGCTCGACCCCGTCGGGCGGTCCCCGGTAAGCGTCTACACCAAAATAGCGGCGCTTGGGGGCCCCCGGCGGTGCATACACAAAACGAGGACTGAGGCTGGCTTTCACGACATCGCTCAGGCGGTGCAGGCCCTCCGCCTTCGCCTGTAGGTAGTTGTAGCTGGAAATGGAGAGAGAAGAATCATGGCAAGAGAAGCAGACAACCAACTGTACCTCCCACAACCTCTGCCCTGGGGCAGGGCTGCTGCTCAGCCTGGCAGGTGGCAAAGTACCTGGCATAGAGCGGAGTCGTGCCAATCTCACTGGTGGGCTGCTGGAAGGTGACGGTGAAGTCCCCCAGCTCTTCCGTTGTGCCTGTCAGAGAGGACATGCGGTTCTTTTCCACCACCAGAGGCTGGAGCGTCCCTTGTCCATCAGTGGCCACATAGAAGAGCAGGGAAATGAAGGCCGGTGGGGTCCCCGCCATTCTCTGTAGACAGACAGGAAAGGGGTGTCGGATGTTCACCTGGCACAGCCAAAGCAATGACAAGCTTTCTTGTGATAGCCATGGAGCAGGGTCACTGTGTGTGTGTGTGGGGGGGGTATTTGTGAATTCCCTGCCTTGTGCAGGGGGTTGGACTAGATGACCCTGGAGACCCCTTCCAGCTCTATGATTCTTCGGTGATTCTAGCCCAGCCTAGACTGGTGATTATTTTGAAGACCATTCCACCACTAGTGAAACCCTCTCTAAATTCAAACGAGACATCGGACTTGCTAACAGACCGTCCAACCGCACAGACCCTCCCCATCACTTGGGTATGTCTTGGTATTTGCCACCCTGAGGTGTAAGAGGCAGAGTGGAGCCCCCTGGGAAGTTCGGCATCTGCCCCATCGGACACCCACCTGCGCGTTCAACAGGGCTGTAATGTCCCGGAAGGGGGCACTAGAAGGAGAGAATGCTTAAGATGAGCCTCGGCTGGTCGGCGCCCCCCGCCCCCCCCCCAGATAGATGCCTGCCTGCCGGCCAGCTCCAGTCTCCGCCGTGGCGGCCGCCGGGCCGCTTGACGAACTCGGTCTGCAGGCGGAGGCCGGCGTCGCGGATCTCCTGCGCGCCGAAGTGGAGCCCGTCGTGGCGCAGCCAGCCGTAGCGGGCCAGGCGGTCGCTCTGCTCGCAGGTGTGCCGCAGCCGGACGTCCCCCTCCGACGGCCGCATCCACATCAGGCCTGGGCGGGGGGAGGCAAAGGAAGAGACCGGCGCCCGGCGGTGAAGGCGGGTCGCGGGAGGGGGGAGAGGGCGGTGCCCGGGCCTCCCCGCCCTTACCGCCCCCCCAGGAGGAGGAGGGGGGGCGGCCCCGCCGGACGGACGGACCTGCCACGGGGGCGCGCGGGCTGCGCGTCTTCATGCCGAAGTAGACGTGGGGCCGGTAGGAGCCCCAGAAGAGGCCCGGCGCGGCGGCGGCGCTGCTGCAGTTGGCCGGGAGGGCGCGGGCGGCCGGGTGCGGCGTCGTGGCCGGGGAGGAGGCGGAGAAGAAGGAGGAGAAGGAGAAGAGCCCCCAGCCCGCCGCCAGGAGC
>NW_015168813.1:23819-29630 GCF_001447785.1 Gekko japonicus
CAGCCCCCCCCTCTTTTCTGGCGTCGCCGCCCTGCCGAGCTCCAGGAGTTCCCAAGGAGGAAACGAGGGGAACTTGGCGGCTCGGAGGTTTAGAAGGGCGGCCGGGCGGGCGAGCGGCGGGGGAGAATAGCTGGGGCTCGAGGGGGCACCCGAGGAAGCGGATGGGCAGTAGAGCCAGTTTGGTGTAGTGGCTGAAGTGCCGCCGACTCTAATCTGGGAGAGCCGGGTTTGATTCCCCCACTCCTCCACGTGCAGCTGCTGGATGACCTTGGGCGAGCCATAGTTCTGACAAGCGCTGTTCTTGGATAAGAGCCGTTTCTGTCGGAGCTCCCTCAGCCCCACCTGCCTCCCAGGGTGTCTGTCTGTGGTGGGGAGGGGAAGGGAACAGGAGTTTGTCAGCCACTCTGAGACTCCTTCAGGTAGTGAAGGGCCATGGGGTATAAATCCAATCTCTTCCCCTCTCTCTCCTTTTCTCAAAGCAGCTCCCTCTTGACAGATTAAGCGGGAGCATTCGCTGCCAGAGTGCTACAGGAATCAGCAGCTTTAAAGGTAGGTCCATCAAGGGCTACCTCCCCGGGTGACTGAAGGGCCCCTCCGTGTTCAGAGGCAGTCGGCCCCTGAATCATGAGGGGAAAGGTGGCCTCGGACTTCTCTGCCCTGCTGTTGGCCCTCCAGAGGATCCGGCTGGCACACGTGAGACGAGATGCAGGGCTCTTTGGCTGTCCTGTACATTTTCCAGCTCTGCAGTATGCTTGGTGACATCGGAACAGCACACAGCGTTCAAAGGCAGCCTTCCCAATCAGAAAGTGGCGCCCTCTCGTGCCTTGCACCTGAGGGGCGGGGAGGGGCCCTTGTGCGTAGCCACTGGTCTGCTCTCCAAGAAACGGCAGGAGCCTTCACTTCCCGAGGCCCTGGGCCCGCTGCTGCATGACCTGGCTCTTGGGCGCAGCCGTCTCCACCCTAATCCGTGCCACCCAGCAGTTTTGCATGACTCACTGTTTCCAATGCAAGGAGGACAAATGCAAAGATAAAACCATTCCCCCCTTTGGATATATCTTTTATTGCTGCTGGCGCCACGCCTCCTTTGCCTGCAAGGACATCAGGCAGCCTGGCCAGAGCCCCGGCCCCCTGGCGCGAGAGGCTGGCTCACCCCACCCCACCCCCAGCGAATTGCCCTGTACCCTGAGATGCCCCCACCCCGCCTGCACAGCCGCTTCTGGAAGCCAAAGCACGCAGCTCCAGGACTCCCCCCACAGCCAGTTCTTTACTGGACGATCTTGGGCCAGCTGCTGCCAAGGGGTGGGTGTTGGCCCCACACCCACACCGGGGCCTGGGCCAGCTCATCAGATATAGCTCTGGGCCTGAGAGCAGAGGGGGGCAAATGGCTGGCATGGGGGGGAAGGGGGGGATTTCTGAATACCACGAAGCCAGGACCAGTTCCAGCTCTTGCCCGGGCTCGTTTTCCTTCCTGAGATGTGGGGAGGGGGGAGGGGGATGAGCAAGGGTCACTCCGTCATGCGGCACACTCGGGTCTCGAATTGCTGAACTACCGACCTTCCACAGCCGGCAGTTCAGTGTCTTAACCACTTGAGCCACTGCAGCTCCACATATTTACATTGTACACAGTGATATATATTTTTGTATGCCCACCGGGCGGCTGGCAACCCTAGCCTTGCAGGCCCTGCGGAATTGCGTTAGGTCCCGCAGGGCGCAGATGTTACTCAGTAGAGAGTTCCACCTTGCTAAGCCAGGAGGTTAAAGCATTGCTATTTGTAGAACACTCTAGGTAAGTTATGGGAGATTGACTTTCAGGTGAGACAGGTGGGGGGTGGGGAAAGAACCTAGACTCTCTCTGTCGCATTGCTATCCCCCACACACACACTTAATTTTGAGTTGTTGTTTTTTTAAAAACAAATTCTCCTGAGTCTGAATATTTTGCATTTAGCATTTATTCTGCTAGCATGTCAGCCACAAGATGGAACTGTTTCGTGGAATGCCAACATCCAGGGAGCCCAGGAGACACCCTGAAGTATACATTTGCCTTCAGACTGGTTTTCCTGTTTCTTTTTGCCTCACTGCATTTTTTATTCCCCTTCTCATCAGTTTCTCTGAGCTTCATCTGTTTATAGGAGTGGAAGGTGCCATTAATACATCACTGGCTTGGGAGGGGCCAGAGGTCAGGGCTGCCAGCAACCAATCACTGCTTGACTCGTCCACCATCTCCTTCGCTGACAAAGCGCTTCCGACCCCTAAGGAAGAAAAGTGGGAGGAGGGAGGTGAGAGAGAAGCTGGAACACCACGGCACCAGGAAGACTGCTGGCACTGCCCAATCCAACTCTGCCCACCCCTCGACCCACGGACTCACCCACCCACCGTGCCCAGCTGAGCAGTGGACCTCCACATGAGAACAGGCAGGGTTTCGTTACTTCTAAACGTAAGAAGGGATCTGACAGGTGGTTCCGATCTGTAGGCAGGAACGACCATTTTCCGCCTGTCCAGAAAAGCCTGTGAAGTCCTCAGGCAGAGTGCAGAGGGTTGGAGTAGATGACCTGCAAGGTTCCTTCCAACTCTAACATCCTATAGGATTCTATGAAACCTTTCTGGACCAGTTCAGGTGCACGGGGATGTCCCGCACCGTGTCCAGCGTGCTCCCTGGCCCAGCACTCCAGGAGGAGGAGAGTGTCCGAGGGGCAGGAGCGTACCGGGCGGGGCAGGCGTCCCTCAGCTGCTTGGTGATGACCCCCTCCTCGAAGCACAGGTCCACCAGGCGCTCCAGGATGTTGTGCGCCAGAGGAACATCCAGGCTGATGTCTCCAAGCTCATCATACACCCGCTGGAAGCCCTGGGGAAGGGGAAGGGAGCGGGGGGGGGGTCAAGACTAGAGCAAGGCTGGGCAGGGCTGCCCAAGACTGGAGCCCCCCCCAGCTGGAAATCCACAGACCTCCACCACAGGTCTCCTCTGCTACCCCCAGGCCCGTCTTCTTGTGGGGTGTTGCAATGGCTCGTGGGCTCCCTTTTCCAAGGGCTTCTTTCATCATCGGGCACCTGCGCACACTCCCCCCCTACACACACACACACAATGCTCCTACCCTGTTCATCTGGTCCAGGGTCACCAGCCCCGTCTCCCACAGCACCTTCAGCAGCTTCATCATCATGGCAACCGCCATCTCGCCCGAGGACTCCAGCACCATCACCACAGCCTGGATATGAAACCTTTCTGGACCGGTTCAGGTGCACGGGGATGTCCCGCACCTCGTCCAGCGTGCTCCCTGGCCCAGCACTCCAGGAGGAGGAGAGCATCCAAGGGGCAGGAGCGTACCGGGCGGGGCAGGCGTCCCTCAGCTGCTTGGTGATGACCCCCTCCTCGAAGCACAGGTCCACCAGGCGCTCCAGGATGTTGTGCGCCAGAGGAACATCCAGGCTGATGTCTCCAAGCTCATCATACACCCGCTGGAAGCCCTGGGGAAGGGAGCGGGGGTGGGGGGTCAAGAGCAAGGCCAGGCAGGGCTGCCCAAGACTGGAGCCCCCCCCCAGCTGGAAATCCACAGACCTCCACCACAGGTCTCCTCTGCTACCCCCAGGCCCGTCTTCTTGTGGGGTGTTGCAATGGCTCGTGGGCTCCCTTTTCCAAGGGCTTCTTTCGGGGGGGAGAGAGGGAGGCAGCCCGGCTGCGTCACTACGGGAAGGCAATATTTGGAGAGGTGGCACCGAAATGGGCCCACCAGATGAGGCCCAGGGAGGTTCCTGTGCTTCCCCAACATGGACTCCAAAACAGGACTCCATTTGATTCCCCGGAAACAAACACAAGTCTGATTCATGTCCCGGCCGCCTAAATGCCACATGGCACCCACGAATCCTTTGGAAACGCCCAGAAGCCCTTTAACACCTTTCACGTTGGCACTGTTTGGATCCGTAAGCGAAAAAACCCTACTCTCCCCCCACACATGGAAGTGCTCGACAGCAGAAGACAGGACTCGCGCAAATGGGTGGAAACGACAGGCAGAAAGGTACCGGCTGATATCAGGAAGCCCTTTCCCCAGCAAGAGTCGTTCAGCAGTGGAATCGGCTGTGTCTGGAGATGGTGAGCGCCCCCCACCCCCACCCCACTGCCTGTCTTCGAGCAGCGGCTGCCAGGGATGGCCTGTGGTTCTGTAAGGCCAAGGGGGCTGCAGAACTCCAAGGAGCCGTGGACATTGCCCCCCCCTCCCCTGCAGTCTTGCCTGCTGTGCCATCTTGGCTGCTGGCCTAGTGAAGGACACCCCTCCGGACATCCTCGGTGGCAATCGCTATGTGGGGGAGAAGTGCAGCAGGCACCCCGGCTGGGCCGCACCCTCCAAGGACACAGCAAGGCCCAGGCTCTGCAGCAGGAGAGACCAGGACCATTCCCCCCACCCCCACCCCCGATGGAGAAAGAGGCCACCGGAGGGAAGAGGGTGGGCGCTCCCGCCGTCTGTCCCAGGCTTGCACCCAAGGTCCCCGGAGGAAGCTCAGAGAGGCCTCCCCGAGGGCAGGAGCTGCTCCGTTTTCACTGGACCCCTCCCTGGTGCAAAGAGCCACCTCCACGTTCCCCTGGCCAGAGGGCAGAGCCACCTCGGGCACATGCCGAGGTCGGAAGAGGACTCCTGCCACGCCTCACCTCCTTGATAAGGTGCTTGACAGGTCTCTGGCCGCCCCCCACGCCCCAGACGTTGTCCAAGCGGTTGACGTCTTGCTTGATCCGCAGGAGGACAGCGGCGCGATCCAGGGCGGCCCTGCAGGGAGGGAGGGCGGAAGAGAGGCCTTCGGAAGGGAGTAGAGGGGATCTCCCTGCCGGCCCTCCCGCCTGGGGCTCCCGCACAGAGAGCACCCACCCGGTACCCCCAGCGGAAGGCCGGCTCTCTCACCGCGCGTGCTCACAGTCGACACGCCCCTTGTAGCGCTCGAGGAAGTCAAGTGGCAAGGCGTGGTCGGCCACGGCCCGGGCGATGAACTGGCCCAGCATCTGCGCAGACAGACAGACGGAGGGAGTTCAAAGGGCACGTGTCCTCCTCCGAGCTCCCTGCCCTCCCCTCTCCCGCCAGGGCTGGAGCCTGACCTGCGGGGCCTCCGGCGTGTCGAGAATCAGGTCGGGGAGGTCACGCAGCATCCCGTCGAACGCCGCCGCCATGTCCGCGGGGCTCAGCACCTTTCCCACCAGGTCCGACAGCAGGCGCGAGGTCAGCTCCCGGTGGCTGGCCTTGCCCTCCAGAGAGAGCGCCACGGCCAGGGAGGGCACCGCTGCCTTGTGGCCCCCCAGGTTCAGGCCCCGAAGCAGCTCCTGCCAGACACGCGGGATCTGTCAGAGGCCGGTGGCACCCAGCCCTGCCCAGGGGCGGCCCAGGAGTTCACCTCCCCCTCTCTTCCTGTGGGACCGGCCTCTGCCCGGGAGTGACCTCCCCGTGCCCCCCCCTCCGACTCACCACCACCTCCAGGGGGTCTCCATGCTCAAAGTACTCCAGCACCATGGGGTGCACGCTCTTCTTCAGCTCCCCCTCCTCCATCTCAGGCACCACCGTGGCATAGATCGTGTCGCCCTAGGGGGAGGGGCACAGAAGGCACTGGCCGGACAGCTCCCCCCTCCCCCCCCAGATGGAACCCCCTCCGACTCACCACCACCTCCAGGGGGTCTCCATGCTCAAAGTACTCCAGCACCATGGGGTGCACGCTCTTCTTCAGCTCCCCCTCCTCCATCTCAGGCACCACCGTGGCATAGATCGTGTCGCCCTAGGGGGAGGGGCACAGAAGGCACTGGCCGGACAGCTCCCCCCGCCCCCCCTCCATGGAGCCCCCTCC
>NW_015168813.1:30934-31111 GCF_001447785.1 Gekko japonicus
GGGGGGGTCTCGGTGCTCGCAGGTCCTCATTTGTGACTCCATTGACAAATACTGAGGGTATGTAAAACGTTCTGTAAAAAGTTTGGGAGCTGCGGTGGCTCAAGTGGTTAAGACGCTGAACTGCAGGCTGTGGAAGGTTGGTAGTTCAGCAGTTCAAGACCCGAGTGTGCTGCATGA
>NW_015168813.1:31255-38440 GCF_001447785.1 Gekko japonicus
CCTCATTTGTGACTCCATTGACAAATACTGAGGGTAGGTAGAACGTTCTGTAAAAAGTTTGGGAGCTGCGGTGGCTCAAGTGGTTAAGACACTGAACTGTTGGAAGGTCGGTAGTTCAGCAGTTCAAGACCTGAGTGTGCTGCATGATGGAGTGAGCTCCCATCTCTAGTTCCAGCTCCTGACAACCTAGCAGTTCAAAAGCAAGAAATTGCAAGTAGATAAATAGGTACCGCTTCAGTGGGAAGGGAACAGCGTTCTGTGCGCCTTGGTGTTTAGTCATGCCGGCCACATGACCACGGAAACGTCTTCGGACAGCGCTGGCTCTTCGGCTTGGAAACGGAGATGAGCACCGCAACTGGCTTTCGAGCAAGGGAGACCTTTACCTTTACCTAAAAAGTTTGGGAACGCCTGGATCCTGACATTCCCTTGTCCTAGGTGTAAACAGTGAACCGGTGGCCCATCTAGTCCAGCATCCTGTCTCACTCAGTGGCCAACCGGTTCCTCTGAACAGCCAGCAACAGGGCATGGAGGCCAAGGCCTTCCCCAATGCTGCTTCCTGGCTCTGGGATTCAGAAGAAAAAGAGATTGGATTTATATCCTGCCCTTCACTTGGAGTCTCAGAGTGGCTTACAATCTCCTTCCCTTCCTTTCCCCACAACAGACACTCGTCTGTATTGACAAAAAGTATAGTGTCCGGATCATGTGAAGTGATGGTATTGCTTTACTCTACTCCAGCTAGACTTCACCTAGAGTACTGTGTTCAGTTATGGGCACCACAATTTACAAAGGATATAGACAATCTGGAATGTGTCCAGAGCAATGTTCCCTCTAAGCTTGTGAGCAAAAATTCTACTCTGTGAGCTACTGGCATTAAAGTTGTGAGCGAGCAATTTGGCTGCTGCATAAATTAGTTTGCTCTGGAGCCATCTTTCCTGAGCTAAGACAGAAATGTGTGAGCCAGAGGCTAAAAAACTGTGAGCTAGCTCACACTAACTCAGCTTAGAGGGAATACTGGTCCAGAGGAGGGCAGTGAAAATGTTGATGGGTCTGGAGACCAAGTCCTAGGAGGAAAGGTTGAAGGAGATGGGTATAAGTAATGTTTAGCCTGGAGAGGAGACAACCGAGAGGTTATATGATCACCATCTTCAAGTACTGGAAGGGCTGTCATTATAGAGGATGGTGTGGAGTTGTTTTCTGTTGCCCCAGAAGGTCAGACCAGAACCAACAGGTTGAAATTGAATCAGAAGAGTTTTTGGCTAAACTTTAGGAAGAACTTCCTGACAGAGCAGTTCCTCAGTGGAACAGGCTTCCTCGGGAGGTGGTGGTGGGCTCCCCTTCTTTGGAGGTTTTCAGACAGAGGCTAGATGGCCCCATCTGACAGCGATGTGGATTATGTGAATTTAGGCAGATCACGAAAAGGGAGGGCAGGGAGGGTTGCCTCAGTGCTTAGTTCTCGTGGCCCTTTCTTACACGCCCAGGGAAATGCCAATCACCACTTTGGGGTCAGGAAGCAATTCTTCTCCTGGCCACTTTGGCCGGGGACCCTGGAGGTTTTTTGCCATCAGCTGTGCTGCCATTTCTGGGGGGGTGCGGCAGCTGATGTAGCATTTCTTGTTATGCTGGGATGTTAACAGTTCACTTTTCCTGGCTTAGTCTTATCTCATAGCCTGAGCGTCTGACCTTGGTACCTTTCTCCTGATGCTTCGCTGGGGATGTGAACCCGTTGGTTTAGGTGAGCTGTAGCTAATTTCCTGATTGGCTCGACCTCGTCAGGGGACCCCACTTTGAATGCCGTATATCTATTTCCCTCCCGCCTTTACAATTAGTTCTGACACTGAATGTATGCACAGATGTACTCAATAAACTTGAACCGAAGGAACGTTGTTGAGAACTGATTGCTGCAAGGCTCTGACAGCATGGAGCAGGGGGGTCACTGGGGCTGCAGATGGGAGCTAGTTGTGAATTTCTGGCATTGTGCAGGGAATTGGACTAGATGGCCCTGGAGGTCCCTTCCCACTCTGTGAGTCTGTAAAGTTCCTACTGTAGCCTCTGTGTGGCCGCATCCTGAGCCTTGCAATCCGTTTGGTCTTTTGGAGAAAAGAAACACTCTTGTGGTTTTCACATGTCACCGTACATAGAAGGTAGGTAGTGGCATACACTGCGGCCCTGTCCCTTCCATAAGAATGCCCTGCTTAACAATCCTGCTCTGCAGTTTCTGTTGTGGTGGGTGGTGGTGGCTCTCGTGGCCTTCTCAGGCAGGCCACCCATGAGAAGGCACACAAGCAGGCAGTTGCCGACCTTACCCATTTGAAAGGTGGCACCTTCGGAACAGGCCTTTTATGGAACAACCAGTACCTTGAATTGGATCCCGTAACTAGAACGGGTGTCATATTATATTGACAAATGGGATCCCAACTGGCGTGAGCCACTGCAGATTCTTGTAACGTGATTCTGAAATGGACATTGAAGGTGTTTTGTATACATCACAATTATTTCAATCATCAGATGATGTCTTTAGTACAATTTTGAGACATACAGTGGACATGCACAGTGTATCTTTCATGTCAAAAGTCAATTTGTAAGTTTTAACTCTGGATCGGACTTGCTCTGGGCCTGTAATTCCAAGGGTGTGAAACAGTGCTTTGCCAACATGTTTTCCCCACAGAAATGAGAGTGGAAATTACTGTGGTGGTTCGTATATCTACCTTGGGAATATCTACTACTAAGGGTAACCCTGCTTAGCTCCCTTTCTTCACTTTAATCACACGGTTGCATTCCAAGGAGGACAGTCATATTCATTACGGGTTTCCTTTGGGCAGGGACACAAGGAGGTGCTCTATATATGCATTTGGGAAACTTTTTGGTGTGGACTGTGATTGCTGGCTTTGCAGTTTTCTTCAGAGGCAGTGGATGTGGAATGGCTCTGAATTTTTGCCGTGCTCTTTAAGGGCTTCCCTGTTAAAAATTCTTTCTTTGGGTTGTTTTCCTGTAAGATTCCTATTACGGCCACATGTAGTCATCCCTGAATAGTGTCTTTTATTATCTCAGCATATTCTGTGACGAAGCCTGAAATTCAGATCTTTATTCTGAACGATTCTGAAGCAATTTTCAATGTCATAATCGTTCCCTCTGCCACTGTTGGGCCTGGAACAGAGTCCCCATCAGTTGTGGCAATGTCCAAATGCCCTTGAACAAAAGCTGCTTCAGTACAGCTCTGTGGTAGATGCACTATTTATTAACTCACTTTCTTCAGCTGAGCATGGCTTGCTGCTCAGAAACCACAGGTTCCCTTTCACTGTGATGTTCATGTTCTCTATAATTACTAGGGAACGTTACCACAATGTGTGGATCCACAAAACCACTTGTATCAACGTCTTGAGCTGCTACTTGTACTCCATATTATTCCCAGTTCCTTTATGCTTGGTACATACAGGTGGGTAGCCGTGCTGCTCTGAAGCAACAGAACACAGTTTGAGTCCAGTGGGGGCACCTTTAAGGACCAACCAAGTTTAATTCTGACTGGCTGTAAGCTTTGCATGGGCATGCACCTGGAAGCTTACAATTAAACTTCGCTGGTCTTACAGGTGCCCCTGGACTCCAGCTGTGTTCCTTGGTGAACCCCTCACACAGAGCCTGTGTCGCAGAGCAGGTGTCCACCTCAAAGACCCGGTGTGCTCCAAGGCTGGTGTTGAGGGCTGATGCGCCTGCGTTGTTCTTGCCTCGGTGCTCTCAAACCCTACCCGCCTGCACCCCAGCCCCTCGTGTGGATCCAAAGCGGCGCTCTTTCCTTCTCGGGAACGCATGCCTGGAAAGGGGAACCTGGTTGCTGGGGTGTGTGTGTGTGCGTCCTCTAACCACTTGCACTCCCCTTGTGGCGTTCAGCATTTTGGCAGTGTGGGTGGGAGAAGCAGACAGCGGCGCCTCAGTGCGTGCTGGTTGGCTGCTTCCACCTGCCTGTCAGGGCACATGAGGGGGACACACCATCCCATAATAGACAGGTTGCACCTCTGTGGCGTCTTTTTGGCTTGCTTCACCTCAGCCAAGGATACCTACCAGCATTTCCAGCCGGGACTGCACGTGTTTCATTGGAAAGACCCCTTGTTGGTAAACATGTGGCTGGAACGCCGTCAGCGACATCCCTGCAGGCGATTAAAGTGTTTGCTGGCAGTGGGGGTGGGATGGGACCCACAACAGGAGCCGCCAGCCGAAAGTATCCCTGGAGGGTAAACTGTGACGGGCCTCTTCCTGGGCATGCTGACTCGGCTTCCTGACATGCCTGCCTTCTGCGCGCACCACCCCTGCCCCCAGACTCCGCTTTCACTGACAGAAGAGGAGCCGCTAGAAGCAGCAGCTGCCAGCATCTGTCAGACCGAACAGGCCTTGGCCCCTGCAGGCAGGACACAAAGAACGTCGACTGCTCCACACCCCTTTGAACAATTCAGAGAAGAGAATCCTGTTCCCTGGGCTAGGCCAGGCTGAGGGCTGCAGCCAACCCTCCCGCTCCGCACCGCCCCCTCTGCTCGCTCTCGCTCTCTGCCGCCCCCCCCCCCCAGCCCTCGTTTCTTGTCACAAGACCCTGACCCGGGTGGTCTCATCCCAGCTCAGCAGGGCCGGCCCAGGTCAGCCCTTGGGATGGCTGAGGGGGGACATGACTGAGGTTTATAAGAGTATGCATGGGGTAGAGCGGGTAGAGAAAGAGGTACTTTTCTCCCTTTCTCACAGTCCAAGAACTCCTTGTGGGCACTCCATGAAATTGCTGAGCGGTCGGGTTAGAATGGATAAAAGGAAGTACCGAAGAGAGATTAACACGTGGAATTCACTGCCACAGGAGGCTACAAGCATGGACAGCTTCAAGAAGGAATTAGATAAGCATATGGAGTAGAGGTCCACCAGTGGCTATGAGCCACAAGGTACAGATACGGACTCTCGGTCTGGGGCAAGGGATGCTCTGTCTTCTTGGTGCTTGGGGGGGGGCAACAGTGGGGGGCGCTTCTGGAGTTCTGGCCCCACTGCTGGACCTCCTGAGGGCCCCTGGTATTTCTGGCCACTGTGTGACTCAGGAGTGTTGGACTGGATGGGCCACTGGCCTGATCCAACATTGGCGTCTCTCTTCTGTTCTTAAGGAAACTCCAGGGCTGCTACGCAGAGGCAGGCAGTGGGAAGCCACGTCTGAGAGCCAGTTTGGTGTTGTGGTCAGGAGCACAGACTCTAATCTGGGAGAACCGGGTTTGATTCCCCACTCCTCCTCCACATGCAGTGGCTGGGACCTTGGGTCAGTCACAAGTTCTCTCAAGGGCAGTCCTCGAAAGAGCTTTCTTAGCCCCCCCTCCCTCACGTGTCTGTCTGTTGTGGGGGGAGAGAGGAAGGGAAGGAGACTGTCGGCCACTCTGAGACTCCTTCGGGTAGTGAAGGGCCGTGGGGGATAAACCCAATCTCTTCTTCTCCCCTGAAAGTCTCTTGCCTCAAAAACCCCATGTGTGTGTGGGGGGTCACCATACGTCGCCTGTCATTTGACGGCGCTCTCCACCACCGGCTTACAGCCACACCCGCAGAAAAGTCAGAAAGTGTGTATTTCCCCAAATTTATTCTGAAACCGAAATGAGACTTTGGTGGCGGCAGAGAAGTGAGGTTTTTCATGGCAGAAGTGTGGGAAGGAACGGGGAGACCTGTGCCCAAGACCCTCCGGCCGGGGCGCATCAGGGACAGGGTCCCACCGTGGACCAGACTCCAAGGAGAAGGCACGCGTTCACTTTCCCTCCCGGAGAAGGCGGAGCAGCAGCAGCAGCAGCAGAGCCATTCCAACGGGACACGCCGCCTCGGAAGGGCGTGGGGGCCCTCACTGGAGCTGTGCCAGAGGAAGGGGGAAGGAAGGAGAGCCCGGCGTCAAGCCCAGCTTCTCCCAGGCCCCCGCCCACCCGCTAGGCGGAGGACTGGCATCAGCCCATCCTGTGGCCGTGGGCGAGCGAGGCACGCTGAGGGGCTGAGGGGAGGTACCCCCCCCCCAGGACCTAGTGCACACCAGCTGCTACTCACTTCCCAAGGCACTGTGGGGCGGGGGTGGGGGTGCTGTCGTCCGAGCACAGTCCTTCCTGCCTCCCTCCCTGCCTCCCTCCATTCAGGGGTCCAGGGCTCTGCACAGGCAGGGCAGTCCGGGCAGTTTCCAGCGGCGGCCCCCGTGCAGCCGCAGCGCCAGCCACTCCTGCTGGGGGGGGCTGAGGTAGGTCTCGGGGCTGCAGCCGCCCCCTTGCCCGCGGCCGAGCAGGTCCCCCGCCGGGCCCCCCCCAGCGGCCCCAGCCGGGGCAGGCAGCCCTTCCAGGCTCTCCAAGCTGTTGAGGCTGCCGGGGCCACTGGCCTGCGTGTGGATGCCGTTGTAGGAACCTGGGGGAGACGGGAGGCAAGAGGATGAGCGGGCTCTTCGCCCAGGTGCAGGTGCTGAGCAGGCACACAGGACGGGCAAGGATGCTGCTGCTGCTGCTGCACCCCCTGTGGGGCAGAGGCCCTTCTTCCTCGTCTCCCTCTGCAGTCTCTCTCTCTCTCTCACCCCACCCCCAGGACTGAGCCTCCAGGGCAATCCAGACCCTCCCCCTTCCGCTCCCGCCTGCATGGTCCACGACTCCACTGGCACCTCCCTCCTGCAGGGGGAGCAAGACCTTCCCCATCCTCTCTGGCTCCGCCCATTCTCTCACCTAGCAAGGTTGCAACTATGCCTAGACCAGAAGGGGGGGAGGGCTCCTGGCGACCTCCACACCCAGCCACACTCTTCAGGGGGCGTGCAACTCCTGAGCGAGGCGGCCCCTTCCCCTGCTCTCTGGCAGGCTCCCCGGGGACTGAGCCTACCCCGGCCACATACTGCCCAACCACGTGGTGGCACTCACAGCACTGGCGGAGGGCTTCCCAGGTCGGGCACGGCAGGGAGGCCTTACTGGGCTGCTGCAGGAGGCAGGCGATGGCGTTGTCCGCCTGATGAAAGACGCGGAGGGAGAGCACCCGCTGCCTGCTCTCCGGGGGGAGCCCGGACTCTTCGGACTGGAGCAGCTCCCGGACCAGCTCAAAGTCCTGCTTCAGCTGGAGGGCCCCCTGCAGGCTGGACGGGACGGGAGGAAGGAGGCCGGGAGGAAGGAGGCCGTTCTGTCCAGCACCATCCCACCCTGGCCGGACAGGCCTCCTCCTCCTCCTCTCCCCCCC
>NW_015168813.1:39172-43273 GCF_001447785.1 Gekko japonicus
GGCGGCCCACTCTCTCTCTCTCTCTCTCTCTCTCCCTCTCTCTGGGCCCCGGGGAGGGGGATCGAGCTCATGCCTGAGGGCCACGGGATCCCTCCAGCGCAAGGGGGGGGATCCCTGCCAATGTTCCCTCTAAGTTGTGGAGTCTGGTGAGCAAAAAATCTACTCTGTGAGCTACGGGCATTCAAATTGTGAGCCAGCGCTTTGCCTCCTGCATACATTAGTTTGCTCTGGAGCCACCTTTCCTGAGCGAAGACAAAAATCTGTGAGCTGGAGGCTAAAAAACTGTGAGCTGGCTCACACTAACTCAGCTTAGTGGGAACACTGGTCCCTGCATGTCAGAGGTGAATGAGGGTGCCTCTCCTCCTCCTCCCCCCCCCCGCCGGTGCTGCTGGGCTGGAGTCGGTGGCCACGCTCCACGGTCCTACTTGCCTGCAAGTCTGCTTGAGTGACCAGCAGGAACTGGCCGAGGGAGCCAGACGCCAAGTACTGCGAGGCTTTGCCCAGGACCCAGTAGCAGGAGGCCTGGCTGGCGGCCAGGGAGAGGGACAGCAGGGTGGAGCGGCAGCCCGCAGGAGGCCCCGGGAGGTGGTCGGCTGCAAGGGAGGAACCGCCAGTCAGTCACAGGCTGCCCGGCAGAGGGAGCAGCGGGGCCGAGGGGGCAGCGGGGCCGAGGGACACTCACCGGTGCTCCCCGGGGACCAGGCCTCCAGGCGCCGCAGGGAGAAGGCCAAGGGCGGGAAGAGGCCCTGAAGGAGCCAAGCCGTGCGGCTGCTGGCCGCGCCTGTGGTCTGGGGTGGCGTGGCCACGCACTTGTCCGTGAGGCCGGTGCCCAACGCGTGGCAGAAATCTGGTCCGGGAAAGAAGGCGGTCTTGGTGAGCCCTGTCCTCTGCCGGGCACCCGCTCCCCGCGGTCCTCACTGCCTCCCAGGCCAGCGCTGGCTCTGCCCCCACCCCAGCTGACCCCTCCCAGACCACGGGATGTCCAGCAACCCAGCCGCCCATGCTCAGCTGTCTGCTGACCTCGGTCCCAGCGCTGGAGGGCCCCGCGCACCAGCAGGCGTAGCAACAAGCCCCGCAGCTCCTCGGTGCTCTCTTGGGGGACGCCGGCTGGAAGCAGAAAGAGAGAGGCAGACAGACAGTCAGTCAGACACCGGGGTCAGGGGGGACAAGCAAGGGCCTGGCCCTCCAGGGCAGGGGGGGAGGGTGTCACGGCCTTGGCTCGCGCTCCCCAGAGGGGCCGATGCTTTGGAGCCTCCCCTCCCTGCCACAGAGACGGCCCTCCTCTCAAGGCTTGCTTCAGAAATCTGCTGGCCACCCCGCACAACCCGTGGCCCCAGAACGGTCTCCGGGCCCCGTCAACACCTAGTCACGGCTCCTCCTTCAGGGCTCCCCCCGGAAAGGCCCGGCCTCGTGAGCTCTCATCGGCATTCTGAAGCCCTCGACTGGGGTGAGAGCAGGATGCTGCAGGGAGCCCCGTGGTGGCTGGTGGAGGAGGAGGAAAGCCCGGGCACCGGGACAGGCACAGAGGGCAGACATGCTGCCTCCTGCAGGCCCTCCCTGCGTGGCTCGAGGCGGCCTCTGCAGCCAAAAGGACTCCTGGGTGGCTGGCAAAGATCCCTCCCTCCCGCCCCCCCACCCTCCAATCGCAGGCCAGCTGCCACGCCCACACCCGGCCTGCAGCACAGCTGTGCCTCGAAGGCGAGCGGGCGGTACTGCGCGTAAAGCGCCCCGGCAGCCTCGGAGTAGGACGCGTCCAGCCAGCGCACAGCCTTCCAAGCGGGCAGGGAAGTGGAGTCCAGCTGCCTTGGCCCATCGGAGGCCTCCGGGCCCTCAGGGGGCCGTCCCCGCTTGGGCCGACGGAGGAGGAGAGGATGATGGTGGTGATGGTGCCAGAGACTGCCCGTGGAGGCCACCAGCTCTCCCAGGAGCCGGAGCAGGTGCTCCTCCTCGGCCCGGCCCAGGGCCTGCAGCTCCGCAGAGAGGCTGGGGGCACCCTCGCCGGCCTCTGGGGCCACCTCTGGGAGCCAGGCCTCAGCACCGGCCTCCCAGGGCACGGCCTCCGCCCCGCTGGCCTCTGCCCGCAGCCCCAGGAGGAGCCGGCGGAGCTCGCAGGCCGCCCGCTGGCCTCTCTCGGCCGCCAGGAGGCCCAGGACCCTCTCCACAGGGAAGGGCGAGGGCCCGCCCGGCTCTCCTCCCCGCAGGCCTGAGGAGCGGCAGCCGGGCTCCGCCCACAGGGCCACAGAGGAGCGCTGCCAGGGCTGCTCCCTCACCACCTGGTTGTAGATGTCCAGCCCCTGGAAGAAGTCGGAGAGCGACGCTGAGGGCGGGCCGGGAGGGTGGGCCAGGTGGCGCAGCAGGGCCTCCAGGCAGCGCTCCGAGAGGCAGAGGGCCTGCAGGGCCAGCGAAGAGAAGGCCTGCTTCATGCGCAGCACCGGCTCCGGCCTCTGGAGCAGCAGGGGCCGCAGCCAGGGGTCACTGCGCATGTGTCGCTGCAGCGCGTCCCAGTGGGCGGTGTGGGTGCGCAGCTCTTCACACAGCCCCCGCAGCAGGCGCCCCCACCCGGCATCCTGCCTGCCGCTAGGCGGCAGCAGCAGCGAACCCTCCGCAGCCCTCAGGCGGCGAACGAAGGCCGAGGCCGCCTGGAGTCGCCGGCTGTAGTGGCGGGCCAGGCGCAAGTGGTGGCGCTGCTGCAGCAGGGCATGCAGGGTGGCGCAGCGACGGGCCGCGCTGCTCCGAGTGGCATGGTAGGAGAAGGCGACCTGGGCTGGCTCCGGGCGCAGGTGGCCCTGGAAGGTCTCCGTGTGCGGGTCCTCTCGCACGGACAGGCCGCGGCTGAGCCCCAAGAAGCTGCGCTCCACCTGGGCCAGGCGGGCCAGGCCTCCCGGCGAGGCCTCCTCCTCCTCCTCGGCAGCGCTCCGAGAGGCAGAGGGCCTGCAGGGCCAGCGAAGAGAAGGCCTGCTTCATGCGCAGCACCGGCTCCGGCCTCTGGAGCAGCAGGGGCCGCAGCCAGGGGTCACTGCGCATGTGTCGCTGCAGCGCGTCCCAGTGGGCGGTGTGGGTGCGCAGCTCTTCACACAGCCCCCGCAGCAGGCGCCCCCACCCTCCATCCTGCCGGGGGACAGAGAGGGCCGTGAGCCCCTGGCCCAGGCAGCAGCTCCCCGACCGGGCTCTGCCGCACCTGTGGAACACGGGGGCACGAAGCCCAGGCCCTCGGGGCCACGTTCCCAGAATCAAGGGAACAGGGAAAGCCCCTCTCAGGAGCTCTTCCTTTCCTCTCCCAGGAGGCCTCTGGGTGGGAAAGCGGGGGAAGTCCACCAGCAGCCCCCCCCCCAATGCAAGGCACCCCTTACCTGCCTCCGCTTCCTCCCCCTGCTCCTCTCCGCCAGCTGGGGCCACCTTCCTGGGCCCCACCAGGGTGCTGAGGGGTGGCAGGACGGTTCCCGAGGCGGCCTGCGACTTGCGTGACATGAACGGGAGGACGTTGGCACTCACGCCCGCAGCCTGGGCCTCAGTCCCCTGGAAGACGACAGAAGCGTCAGCCCTGCGCCTGCCCCATCCCCCCCCCAAGAGGGGCCAGCCCAGAGGGCAGCTGAGGAGTCTGAGTGCTGTGGCTGAAGCCCCGAGGGCCGGGACGGAGAGAGGCGCTCCCGTGAGGGCACCCCGGCTCTGCTCCTGAAGGGCTTGAGGAGCACCCCAAACCCTGCCCGGTTCTTTGCCTGCACGGGAAGCCCTCTCGGCGCTTCCTGTTGCGGGACTGTGCCTGCCAGGGTGCCTTGGAGGCCTTTGGAGGCAGGAAGCCCAGGTCCAAATCCTCTCTCAGCCCAGCCCAGCCCAGCCGTGTTGGGAACTTGGGAACCGGGGCCACTCATAGAACCATAGGAGGCATACAGACCGTCTAGTCCCACCCCCTTCCCAATGCAGGACCAGTTGAGTCCCACAAAGCGGGGGGGGGGCAGAAACACAAGAGATGGATGCTTGGATCCCTCCCCCCCCCTCCTTGGGGAAGGCCCTCATCTTCAATCACCAGCCCTCCCCCCCCCCCCACTCCTGCACATGGTGTGTGCCCGTCCCCCGTTCCCCCTTCCTCGAACACTGTTCAGC
>NW_015168813.1:43679-44920 GCF_001447785.1 Gekko japonicus
CCCCGCCACTCCTGCACATGGTGTGTGCCCGTCCCCGGTTCCCCCTTCCTGGAACACTGTTCAGCACCAGCCAGCCAAGGCTCTCGGCCCATTGGTGGAGGGCAGGGCCCAGCACACCAGACTCTCTCCGCCCCCGCCCCAAGGCCGGCCACGGCCTCACTGGCAGGCTCAGCCCCAATGGCCTCGCGATGCCACCGCAGCCCTAGCGGCTGAGGGGAGATCCCGAGGCACCCGTGGTGCTGCTGCGGCTGCAGCTCAGCTTTCTCACATGTCTGGAAAAGTACCACTCTCATTCTCCCCACTGCCGCCGCCACCACCACCTTGACAGGTAAAGGGGGGGCGCCTACCACTGGTGTCAGGTTGGAGTCCCCCCCCCCGAAATTGCCTGCTCTTTGGGTCTGCTTTAACGGGTTGCTGCTGCTGGTTCCGAGAGTGTCATTGAAGCGGTCTTTAGCTGCTTTAGCTGACTGGTGCTCACGTTTGCGTTTTGGTGTTGGGCCTCATGTACAGCTCGGTCTTACGGATAAATCGTGAACTGTTGACAGCCTCAGGCCCGTGTGCATGGAGAGGTGGGAGCGAAGGATTTTTCTGTTTTAAACCCTTCCTGTCTTTCTTCCTAAGAGCCACAGCGTCTGGCCCTGTTTCAGCAGAAAGCCCACCCTTGCCCCAGCCTGAGAGTCCCCATCTATACCTTGCGGCTCATAGCCACGGATGGACCTCTGCTCCATATGCTTATCTAATTCCCTCTTGAAGCCGTCCATGCTTGTAGCCGCCGCCACCTCCTGTGGCAGGGAATCACCAGGCCCTGATGGCATACATCCGAGAGTTCTGAAAGAACTCAAATGTGAACTTGTGGATCTCCTGACAAAAATATGTAATCTTTCCTTAAAATCAGCCTCCATTCCTGAGGACTGGAAGGTAGCTAATGTCACTCCCATCTTTAAAACGGGTTCCAGAGGAGATCTGGGAAATTACAGGCCAGTCAGTCTGATGTCGATACCGGGTAAATTGGTGGAAACCATTATTAAGGAAAGAATTAGTAGGCACATAGATGAACAAAACCTATTGAGGCAGACTCAGCATGGGTTCTGTAAGGGAAGATCTTGTCTCACTAACCTGTTAGTGTTCTTTGAGGGGGTGAACAAACATGTGGACAAGGGGGATCCAATAGATATTGTTTACCTTGACTTCCAGAAAGCTTTTGATAAAGTTCCTCATCAAAGGCTCCTAAGTAAGCTCAA
>NW_015168813.1:45517-49272 GCF_001447785.1 Gekko japonicus
TGAAAATGTCGAGACTGTGTGACTGCAATAAAGAAGGCCAATGCTATGCTGGGGATTATTAGGAAGGGTATTGAAAACAGATCAGCCAATACCATAATGCCCCTATATAAATCAATGGTGAGACCTCATTTGGAATACTGTGTGCAGTTCTGGTCGCCACACCTTAAAAAGGATATTATAGCTTTGGAAAAAGTGCAGAAAAGGGCAACTCGAATGATAAAAGGGTTGGAACACTTTCCCTATGAGGAAAGGTTAAAGCGCTTAGGGCTCTTTAGCTTGGAGAAACCATGACTGAGGGGTGACATGATCGAGGTTTATAAGATTATGCATGGGAAAGAGCAGGTAGAGAAAGAGGTACTTTTCTCCCTTTCTCACAATACAAGAACTCGTGGGCACTCCATGAAATTGCTGAGCGGTCGGGTGAGAACGGATAAAAGGAAGTACTTCTTCACCCAAAGAGTGATTAACACTTGGAATTCACTGCCACAGGAAGTGGTGGCGGCTACAAGCATGGACGGCTTCAAGAGGGAATTAGATAGGCATATGGAGCAGAGGTCCATCAGTGGCTATTAGCCACAAGGTATAGATAGGGGCTCTGGGGCAAGGGATGCTCTGTCTTCTTGGTGCTTGAAAGGGGGGCCAACAGTGGGAGGGCTTCTAATGTCCTGGCCTCACTGGTGGACCTCCTGATGGCACCTGGTATTTTTGGCTACTGTGTGATACAGAGTGTTGGACAAGATGGGCCTTTGGCCCTTATGTTCTTATGGAATTCCACGTATTCATCACTCTTTGGGTGAATGAAGGACTTCCTTTGATCCGTTCTAACCCGACTGCTCAGCCATTTCATGGAGTGCCCACATGGAGTTCAATGTGAGCTTTAGTGGGTCACAGTCAACTTCAGAGTTATGGAGTTCCTCCCACCTGGCACATGACTGTTTGACAGTAATGCACTAACCTCTAATCCACCAACATGTGGATTAAATCCACCAACATGTGGATTAGTCTCTTCAATGATCATTCTGTACAGCACCAGTTATTTATTCCAGGTCTTGGTGAAAACCCTCGTATCCAAGCCACCGAGCATTCAAATGCATCTTTTAAGATTTAAAATCACACTCATCTTTCAAAAAAACGAATGACACTAAAACATGCAAATGAGACCACAAATGTTAAAGGCATCCGTTCCACTCCTTCTACCTAGCCTACCTTCAAAAACTAAAAGGGATCCCTCAAGTTCTCACCAAGCCTTTTCAGAAAAGATAAAATAGCCTCACCGCCACCTATACTGGAAAGACTCCAGGGCCTTAGGGGGTGGCTGCCTCCTACAGGTGTACCATTCCGTGAGCCTCACCTGACTTCACTAAACCATCTAATTCCTTCTCTCTCAAGAAGAAGAAGAGATTGGCTTTATACCCCGCCCTCCACTCAGAGTGGCTCACAAACTCCTGTTCCCTTCCCCTCCCCACAACAGACAGACACCCTGGGAGGCAGGTGGGGCTGAGAGAGCTCTGACAGAACTACTGTTGAGAGAACAGCTCTTATCAGAACTGTGCCTTGCCCGAGGTCATCCAGCCAGGTGCCAGTGGAGGAGGGGGTGGGGGAATCATCAAAGCCGGCTCTCCCAGAGTAGAGTCCGCCCACTGGACCTCGACACCCAACGGCGGGCTCTCTGCGTCAAGGTGTGAGCAGGGGAGACACCTCTGAGCCTCCCCCGGAGCACTGCGCCAGGCCTCTCCCCGGACGCACTCTGGGCACGAGCCCCCTCGAGGCGGCAGCAGCTGCCCTTGTCCCAAAGGCTGACCACTGCCCGGGGGGAGGAGCCAAGTTTGGTGTCGTGGTTAAGAGTGCGGAGGACTCTAATCTGGGAGAGCCGGGTTTGATTCCCCACTCCTCCTCCACTTGCACCTGCTGGATGACCTTGGGCAAGCCGTAGTTCTGACAAGAGCAGGCCCCGCCGACAGGCAATCAGGGGAGAGGGGGAGCCCAGGCTCAGGGAGGGAGGCCCATAAGAGCCAAAGGGGGGCTGGGCCCCGTTGGGCCCCATGGCAGCTATGGCCCTGCTTCCCAGCCCGGGCCCAGCCACACTGCAGCCCGCTCGCCCGGGCCCTTCCGGCAGGTACCCCGTAGGGGAGCGGCCGGAGCCAGGGGCTCTGCCCTTGGGAGGCGCAGCACAGAGGGCCGCTCCCCAGCTGGCTGGTGACTCCCGGGAAAGGGGGCAGCAGGGGGCACCTCCAAACGGGGGAGGGTCTCTTGTCCCTGCCAGGCGCTCATCCCCTCTCCCCCCACCCCCACGTTCATGGAGTCATTCCCAAGTCCGTGGGATGAAGGGGCTGCTCCGGCCCTCAACATCGCCTTGGTCTCTCCCCGAGGTGTCCCAGCAGGACTCGAGGCAGGCTCTCGCGCTGCAAGCCGACAGGGCTGCCCTCTGCAAGGGGCCCCACTCCCAGCTTGGCTTAGGTAAAGGTTTCCCTTGCTCAAAAGCCAGTCGAATCCGACTCTAGGGATGCCAGTGCTCATCTCAGTTTCCAAGCCGAAGAGCCAGCGCTGTCCGAAGACGTTTCCGTGGTCATGTGGCCGGCGTGACTAGACACCGAGGCGCACGGAACGCTGTTACCTTCCCACCAGTGTTCCCTCCCAGCTGAGTTAGTTTGAGCTAGCTCACAGTTTTTTAGCCTCCAGCTCACACATTTTTGTCTTAGCTCAGGAAGGACGGCTCCGGAGCAAACTAACTCATGCAGCGGCCAAATCACCTGCTCACAACTTTAATGCCAGTAGCTCACAAAGTAGAATTTTTGCTCACAAGACTCCACAGCTTAGAGGGAGCATTGCTTCCCACCGAAGCGGTACCTATTTATCTACCTGCAATTTCTTGCTTTCGAACTGCCTGGTTGGCAGGAGCTGGGGCCAGAGACAGGAGCTCAGTCCTTCACACGGGTCTTAAACTGTCGAACAACCGACCTTCCGGTCTGCAGCTGAGTGTCTTAACCACTTGAGCCAGCTAGCCTGGCCTACCCGCCGGCAACTTCTCTTCCTTCCCCCCAGCAGTCCCTTGTGAGGGCAGGGCACGTAGCCGAGGCCGTCCGTCCTTTATTTAAATGGGAGCCTTCCGGAGTCACCATTCCCTGCTTCGGAGTCAAACTAGGAATTCTGCTGAAGGGCAGGTTGCCGGGGCTGAGAGGGAGAGGAGGCCCAGGGTGAATTCCCTTATGACTCTCCACACCGCCTCTCTCTGGTTCCATCTCCCCCGTCAGGATCAGAGCAATTCATGGAGGAAAGTCTTCCTTCAGGCCCTGCCTGGAGGTTGGCAACCCTGTAATTGGTGGGTGCACGGGGAGGTGGGCGCCAGAAGGTAGCCTCACCGGCCCTGCTTATGAGCCTCTCCAGGGCACCTTTGCTGGGTAAGTGACCAGAACAGGACTGGCCTTGCTCACCTACCTCTCCCGCCCCATCAGAGCTTAATCCTCACCCGCTCCTCAGTGCCTAATCCCCGGTGGTGGCCCTGGGGCCCTCCCGCTGTTGCCCCCCACCCCCAAGCAGCACCAAGAAGACAGAGCATCCCTTGCCCCAGACATAAGAACATAAGAGAAGCCCGCGTTGGACCAGGCCAGTGGCCCATCCAGTCCAGCACTCTCCGGTGTCACACAGGGGCCAGGAAAATACCAGGGGCCATTAGAAGAGGTCCAGCAGTGGGGCCGGGACATTAGAACTCAGCTATCCTCAGTCCTCGCTCTGCCATCCGGCCGCCGTACCGGGCT
>NW_015168813.1:49761-57649 GCF_001447785.1 Gekko japonicus
AGCCGCGGCGGGAGCGGGAGGGCTGCCTGTCCCGCTGCCGGCCTGCCTGAGCCCTCCCCTTCCCCCGCAGGGCCTGGAGCGCGTCATGCAGCAGTTGGCGGCGGAGGACGGCGAGGACGAGGAGGACGAAGGGCCCCCCGCCGGTGAGGAGGCTGCGGCGGGGACCGCCTGGTGGGACTTGGCCTTGGCTGCCGCGGCGCCCCGTCCTTTGGGGTTGCCAGGGCTGGGCTGGGCACCGCCGGGAGGCTTTTTTGGGGGGGCGGGGGGGCCCTCTCTGCAGGGGGTCCAGGCCACGGGGAGCCCCGCCCTCCAAGGCAGCCCTTTTCTCCCCCCCGGGGGGGGGGCTGATCTCTGCCAGCTGGGGATGAGCTGCAAAAGCCGGGCCCCACCTGGAAGCTGTGTCAAGACAGAAACACTCCGTGTATAAGTTACGACCAGAAGTAGAAAGAATATATTATCCAAATCAGTTTTAACAGTTCAAATACTTATCAAGTTCGACAGACACTCTCATATTTTCTTAAAGGGTTAGGATCCAACAGTACTTAATACAAAAGGGCATAAAACCCAAATAAAGTCCACTAATCCTTTGTATGAGACGCTTCAGGAGAACAAAAGTTCCACGTTTGTCGGAGTAGCAACTATGCACGGCTGGCCACAGTGCCGCGTTTGCCTCCCGCTTCTTCAGATAGGTGGTACTCTCTTAGCTGCAAAACTGAAAGTATATTCTATGCCATACCTGTTATTTATAACAAATTTTCCGTTTCCCCAGTTGTCAGAACGTACATACTTACTGAAATGACAATTTAACAAACCTCCTTAGACCAGTTTTCCAAACCCAGTCACCCCATCTCGAGGCTGGCAGCCCTAGAGCAGGTTGGGGGTGGAGCCCGTTGCCTCCCGTACCTGGCACCGGGGCTTTCCGATTTGAGCCCTCGGGATTAATCTTTGGTCACTTTGGAGATGTTTCCCCCCCAGGCAGGTGCTGAAAGAGGTAACGCCAAGTGATCCATGTTGCTGTCGTTCTCTGAGACCTGGGCTTGTGTTGCGGTCGCTCACTGGAGCACTCAGCTGCCCTGAAAGGAAGCAGGGATAGCGGGGCGAGGGGGTCGTGTGGTGCCCGTGCTCCTCACCCTTCGCCTTGTGCTTGGGAGCCCATTTGCCACTGGAGGAAGAACCTGGGGGCCTCTGCCACTGAGGTGGGCAGGGTGCAGTATCTGTGTCGTGGTGGGGACTGAGCAGAGAACACCATGTGCCCCCAATGCACCCTCCCGCCAGACCTTTCACAACGGTGCTTGTTTTTCTCCAGGAGGGCTGTCTACATGCCTCTCATGTGGCCACTTCTCCATCGTTGACGGAGAGGGCTGTTTTTACTGTGACGAGGATGAAGATGGTAGCTTCAGCTACGAGGACTGGGAGGCCTACAGTGAGCCCGAAGAGGAGAAGGCCCCAAGTGCGAGTGCGGATACATTCTGCGGCTTCAAGAAATCCTTCCTTTGCAACTCCTCTGTGCCCACTCCTCTGGCCACGAATGGTCAGGACTGCTCACTACTGAACTTTGCCCTGCCCCGAAAGCAGCAGCTGACGGCCGAGGTGAGCGGAGGAGGGACGGGCATCCAGCACAAGCTGTGTGTGCCCTTGGTGCCTTCCGTGGCAGCTCCTCCCTCCCTCTGTTCCACGGTGCCTCTCGGCACTGCCTGCCACTTCAGGTTCCCCTTTGCTGACGGGAACCGTGGGCCAGCTTCTGTGCTCTGCGCGTGGCCATCTGTGCTGCCTTTCCTTTGTGCCTGAAACGCTTCTGGACCCAGCAGCCCACCCTGCCAGAAATGTTGTCGCTGAGCCTGTCGCTGGACCCCTGTCTCTTCCCTCTCACTCTTTTCTCGGCCTTCCCCAGATCCTGGGGCGGGCAGAGGGGTACATCCGCTTCTTCTGGTGTATGGGCCCCTTCAAGCAGTGCATCTGCTTGGCTCACTGCTCCACACTCCCTTAGGAAGCCGAGAGGAATGCGGAAGAGCTCCTGGCAGAGGAGGAGCGGGCCAAGAGGAAGGCCGAGAAGAAGAGGCTGAAGAAGAAGGTAGACCCTTGGGAGTCTGCAGCACATGGGGGGGTGGGAGGGCCTCTCCTTGGACACCCTGGCCGTCACTAAGCAGCATCCTCATCTTTCTCCAGCGGCAAAAGGACAGGAAGAGGCAGGAGAAGCGAAACCAGGAATTAGAAGCAAAGAGCCAAGCTCAACCAGTGAGTGGCCGTTTTGTATGTGTGTGAATGCGCATACATGTCCAGGAAGTGTGACTCCATTTGTGAGTGGGACCAGTCTCTTCACTGTGCTGTAGGATGCCAGAACCTGCCTTTGTTTTGGGCTTGGCCCTGATAGGCCGGAGGCGTGACGGTTACCCTACACTCTCTTCGGGGGGTGGGAAAGCAGCAAGTGAGGGGCTGCTGTGGAACTATTTCCTTCCAGCCCCGTTCTGAGCGAGAGGCGACTGCTGCTGTGCGTCCCTCTGAGTCTGCGAAGCAGATGGCACAGCGTGGCCCACGGGCAGCCCTCTTTCTTTGCAGGATGAATCCTCAGGCGGGAAGCAGGGAGCCCCCGTAGCTGATGTTCCAAATGTGCCGGGGCCCGGGCCTCCAGAACGTGGCTCCTCCCAGGTCCCCAACGAGAGCCTGACCTCCCCAGGCTGCAGTACAGAGGAGGAGGTAGAGGTGAGTGTTCGCCACATGGAACACCCCCACCCCCCCAGTGGTGAGAGTTGTGTGTCAGCTATGCTCCCATAGCAGGTGGGGGGGGCAGATGAGGCTCAGTTCAGGTGGGGAGGGGAGATGGGACTCTTCCTCATGCCTCTGGTATTTTGTCTTTCGATTCCCACTCACCGTCTTATCTTGTAGCTCAGGCAAATGACCTTGGTGGTTTCTGCAGGCTTTGCTGAGAACCTTGACTCATTCGCTTTAGGTGCAATTTCTTGCTTTGCTTATGGGCTTACCTGCATCAGGGGGTTCAGTTCGAATTCTGTATATCTGTGCCTTTTTCACCCGGAACCCCAGTTCTAACACTGACCGTGTACCAGATTGACTTGCTTATACTGCTCAATAAACCTGATCCTAGTTAAGAAACGTTGTTGGGACTGTTTTTGGCAAGACTCTGACATTGTGGCCGATAGAAACGAGGGGTGGGCTGGAGGGAGGAGCCGGCAGCCAGAAATTCGGGGTGGGGGGGCAGGATTCAAGTTCTTGTGTTCTCAGAAGGGGTGCATCGTTGCCAGCACAGCAAAGGATAATTCCTTGTGTGACCCCCAGAGTCTCTGCAAGTGGCGGGGGGGGGGCTGTCATACAGATCAATAGGCAGAAATCCTTATTAGTTGAGTTCACCTTGATGGCTTCCCCTAAGGAGTCGTTTTTCTGGCTCCAGTGTAGCTGAAACGTTGGCTTCTCGTTGTGGGCGTGGCTGATCCCTGTCTAGCTTGCCCTCTCCGGTGCCGTGAAATACAGCCACTGTGCCCAGCCAGCCCGTTCCAACCTGGTGTGCGACTGAATGTGGGGCTCGCCCACCTCCGGGGCTGGAAAGGGCAGCTCTTTGCCTGCTCGGCGTGGGAATGATGCTTCTCCCTTCCCCTCCCCATCCCTCGCCCACAGGAGGAGCTTGATCTGACCAGCACGTTTGTCTCGAAAGCGCGCCTCAAAGTGAGCACCAGGCCCCCTCTGCCCAAAGAGAAGGCGGGGAAAGGGAGAACCGCCCAGCCGGAGAGGACAGAGCAGCCGGAGGTGAGCAAGGGGGCCTTGGCTCTAGCTGCTTCTCCCCCACCCCAGACTCCTCCTTCCCACATTACGCAGCTCTTCGGATCAGGGGGAAGGGGCCCGGCTGTCTCCATGCCCCCCCCGCCCCCCGTGACTGGTGATTGGCCACAAGTTTCCGGCAAGCAGGCAGCTTTTCAGGGCTCATTTCCAGAATGGGGATGCCGCTTTTAGGGTTTGGCCGAGGGTGGGGAGGTGAGCTGCAGACAGCATCGCCCTCTCGAAGTGTCCTTGCGCACTTCAGACTGGGCTTGTCTCAGGTCCAGAAAACTCCCCCCCCCAAGGAGCCCTGGCCGCCTGTGAAACTGGAGGGGGCGGGGGTCTTACATCTTCCTTTCCGTTTCAGGCTCCGAAGCCTGGGCTCCAGAAGTCTCCTGTTGAGCAAAGCATGGTTCTGGCAGGTGAGTGGGCCCGGGGGGGGGCACACACGCACACACACACACACACAAGAGCCTTCCCGCTCCCAAGCGGAGGGCCGCCCTGTGCTGTTGAACACTGAAAGATGCCTGGACCATTGGGGGGGGGGGTTTCTCCCTCGAGCCCTTTGATTGGATTTCTTTCTTGTTGCCTGATCCCTTCTGCCCCTGCCCTCCGCAGACTGTGGGAACGAGACTGCCCAGCGTGGAGGCTACTGGGAGGCCGTGCTGCTCTTCACGGAGGCCGTCAAGTTGAACCCCCGGGAGTACAGGTCAGGCTGGGTCGGGGGTGGGAAGGGGGCGGGGCCCCTCTTCTGGCCCCAGAGAATAGGGAAGGCAGCCTCTGTTTTCTTATTCCTCTTTGGGCCCTGGCTCAGAACTAAGTCCATCTTAATGGTTCCCACCGGCATTTGTTGAGAACATCAGGAGGTAAGAAAGAGTCTTGCTGGATCAGACCAGCAGTCCATCCATTCCAGCATCTCGTTTCATATGGTGGGTGTACAACTCACAGACGTGTATCTGTTTAACATAAGAACATCAGAGAAGCCAAATGTTGGATCAAGCCAATGGTCCATCCAGTCCAACATTCTGTGTCACACAGTGGCCAGATATACCAGGTGCCATCCGGAGGTCCACCAGCGGGGCCAGGAGGCTAGAAGCCCTCCCACTGCTGCCCCCCCCCCGAAGCACCAAGAATACGGAGCATCCCTTGCCCCAGACATAAGAACAAAAGACATGTGCTGATGTTAAGAACATAAGAGAAACCAATGTTGGATCAGTCCAACACTCTGTGTCACACAGTGGCCAAAAAATACCAGGTGCCATCAGGAGGTCCAGTAGTGGGGCCGGGACACTAGAAGCCCCCCCCACTGTTGCCCCCACCCCCCCAAGCACCAAGAATACACAGCATCACTTGCCCGAGCCTGAGAGTTCCTATCTATACCTTGTGGCTAATAACCCCTGATGGACTTCTCCTCCATATGTTTATCTAATTCCTTCTTGAAGCCGTCCATGCTTGTGGCCGCCATTACCTCCTGTGGCAGTGAATTCCATGTATTAATCAGTCTTTGGGTGAAGAAAGACTTCCTTTTGTCTGTTCTAGCTTGTCTGGGAGGGCCAAGAAAGAGGGCCTTAGGACCCACCAGCACTGACTGACTGTCTCTGAATTTGGATGTTCCCTTTAGTCACCATGGCTAGTAGCCACTGATGGATCTCTCCTTCATGAATCAGTCCAGTCCCTTCCACAGCCATCTACGTTTGTATCCGTCACTGCCTCCGTAATTTCGTTACTCGCTGAGTAAAAAGTATTTCCTTTTGTCTGTCATGATGAACCTGTTGCCCATCAGTTTCATTGGGGGGGGCCTGAGTTCTCGTGTCATGGCAGAAAGAGAAGGTTCTTCCCTCACTTCCTCCACGCCATGCATAATCGTACAAATCTTGTGGTGTAGTCCCCCCCCACCCCCTTTGCTCTTGTCTTTCCTAAACTGAAAAGCTCCAGCCTCCTTAGCCTTTCCTCATAGGAAAGGTGCCCTTTACTGCCTTGGTTGCTCTCTTCCATACTTTTCACAGTTCTGCAACATTCTGTTTTGGATAGGGCAACAAAAACTGCACACAAGAAGACTCCAAATAACTATTCCTTCACAGAAATCAGTGAGAACACCTGAATGTAAAAATACTCGAGCACTGGTCTTGGACATGGCTCCAAAGCATTTTTGTGCTGGTGTGCAACTCATTGGCTTTTATCTCTCACAGAACAGCAGGAAGTGTCTGTCAGAAGTCCCCACCTAATGGTGACTCCTCCTGTAGATATTGCTTCACCAGTCCCACAGTGCGCAGACCAAGGGTTTTAACTCAGCCTGGTGTGGCACACTGATGCCTTGTAGGCTCTTGTGGAAGTTTGGCTTCAGTTTCTCTACCAGTGTTGTAAGTTGGTTGGTCAGAAGTTCCGATTCGGTGGTAGCTTGTGGCTGCACCATGAGCACTTTTTTGTTTCCTTTACAAGCAGGGGGGATTTGATTTAAATCGTGATTTAAATCATGATTTAAACCACTAATTAGTAAGACTCAATTTATTTATTTATTTTATTTATTTATTTTTCGTACTTATACCCCGCCCTCCCCAGTGTGCTCAGGGCGGCTTACAGAGGCAAGAACAAATTCCCTTGGTAAAACAATATATACATAACAATTTAAAACATATGCTACATATTAAAATCTAATAACAAAGTGCTCAGTGCCATTCATAATCTGAAGATGGCGGATCAAGTGTCCAAAGTCCCAAGAAGACGGCAGAAGGATTCTTCCATAGTAGGTGTTTAATCGGGACCTCAGGGCGGTGGTGGTATAGTAGGGGTGGCGGCTCCTACTCGAAAGCCTGACGGAAGAACTCCGTCTTGCAGGCCCTGCGGAACTGCATAAGATCCCGCAGGGCCCTGATCTCCTCCAGGAGCTCATTCCACCAGGTAGGAGCCGCCACCGAAAAAGCCCTGGTCTTCGTAGCAGCTAGTTTGACATCCTTAGGGCCCGGGATGACTAATAAATTTTGGGCCCCTGACCGTAGTGCTCTTGGGGGAACATACGGGGAAAGGCGGTCCTTCAGGTAGGTTGGACCCTGGCCATGTAGGGCTTTATAGGTAACGACCTATAATTTAAATCATGGTTTTCTACATAAAGGCTCATTCTTGCTGGCCTTAATATTTGCAACCCAGATAAAGGTTTCATTGTAGTATAATAACTTCTCAGGTTAGTTTTAGTTATATCAGAAGATTAATGATTGGTTATTTACCACGTGAAATCGATAATTAGAAAAACATTGCAAGGTGAACGATCTCCAGTTTAATAGGTAATCATTCATATTTGGACAACTTTTCTGCTGTGCTTTATTGGAAAGAGAAAAATAATCATTAACAATAACTATTTAAATTGTTTTACTTAACTAAAACAGTAACATTGTACAGCATATGTATTCTTGTATTTGCTTAAACATCCATGAGGATACACTTACAAAGTTCTCAAGATTTCTGGAGTGCTCTACTCAAAGAGTTTCACTTTCATTTCTACTGCTTGCCCCTCCCTTCCCACACTTAGCTCCTAACATCTCCTCCTTATCCAAAAGTATTCCACCCCCAAACAATCTTGTATTCATTGAACTTCTTGAAACTTAGCACTTAAGATATAAGGGGCTGATTCTGTGTGCATAAATTTGGAGAGGACCAATAAGATTGAGGTCTGTTAACTGTATGTTTATTTTATAACATTTCTGCTGTGAAGAAGAGGCATGTGATCTCTGCAGACACAAATTCACAGTGTTGAGAACTGTAAAACCAAGCATCTGTGATAATATCCTCTGGACAGAAAAACTGTCCAATAGTCTTACAGAAACCTCTGGAAGACCATGACATTGTGAATGGATTAATGGAATTCATTTACAAAACAATTTAAACATTATGTTGTCGAAGGCTTTCACAGCCAGAGTTCATTAGCTGTTGTAGATTTTCCGGGTTGTATTGTTGTGGTCTTGGCATTGTAGGACCTGCCTTTTCGCCAGTAGCTTCCTGAGTAGATATAGATGACCTGCCTACCATTTTTCTTTTCACCTTGACACAGAGAGTCCTCCATCTTTCTGTCTTATACCTCTGAGGATGCCAGACACAGCTACTGGCGAAACGTCAGGTCCTACAGTGCCAA
>NW_015168813.1:58243-62004 GCF_001447785.1 Gekko japonicus
AATTACCAGCAAGGAGTCATACTGCTGTTGCATGCTGAAGCAACGTTTCCATTGAACTGCTACATCCCCAAGACCATTACTTTTAAAACTCGGCCAGTTCAGGACCCAGGGCATACAGGAGAAAAATACCATTTTTTAAACCCCAGTGTGTATCCACTTACATACACGGCACTTAATTTGCTGCGCTGCCCACACTCCCGATTTAAAGAAGTCCTGCTGGAACTCTTGAGGACCTTTCTTCCTTGGCTTTTCACCACCAGCTGGTTGCCTGGTTAGCTGATTTCTCTGTGCTGAGCCACATGGGAAGGTAACTATTCGTCTTTAACGGAGGCACGAGGCAATTGACGCTTCACTGGCAGGTCTGCACTATGACTGCTCCTGGGAAGAATCCACTTTAAACACCACAGTTGGTCTTTTTCCCCTGGGATCCCAACACTCAGCGAAATGCAGAGGGATTTGATTATTTAACTTTATTAAAAAGTGTTTCTTTTCATTAAGCCAGAAGTCAGCTGGTAGAGACTGTTATGGGGCTTGGTTGTGGCTAGGGGGTACACAGCATGTGCTTTGCATGCAGAAGGTCCCAAGTTGTAACCCCGGCAGCATCACCAGTTAAAAGGGGTCTGGCAAACGGTGTTTTCCTGACATCCATTCTAGTTGTTGTTGTTCAGTCGCACAGTCGAGTCCGACTCTTCGCGACCCCAGGGACCAGATCACGCCAGGCCCTCCTGTCTTCCGCCGTCCTCTGAAGTTGGCTCAATTTCATGTTCGTTGCATCTATGACACTGTCTAACCATCTCATCCTTTGCCGTCCCCGTCTTCTTTGACCTTCCATCTTTCCCAGCATCAGGGTCTTCTCCAGTGAGGGCTCCCTTCTCCTTTGGTGGCCAAAGTATTTGAGCTTCAGTTTCATTATCTGGCCTTCCAGGGAACAGTCAGGGTTGATTTCTTTTAGGATTGACTGATTTGATCTTCTTGCAGTCCAAGGGACTCTCAAGAGTCTTCTCCAGCACCATAGTTCAAAAGAATCTATTCTTCGACACTTGGCCATCCTTATGGTCCAACTCTTGCGGCCAGACATTACTGCTTGGAATACCATTGCTTTGACCATACGGACTTTTGTTGGCAGACTGATGTCTCTACTTTTTATTATGCTGTCTAGGTTTGCCATCGCTTTCCTCCCAAGAAGCAGGCGTCTTTTAATTTCATGGCTGCAGTCACTGTCTGCAGTGATCTTGGATCCCAGGCATGTGAAATCTGTCACTGCTTCCATGACTTCCCCTTCTATTTGGCAAGGAGTGATGGAGCCAGATGCCATAATCTTAGTTTTTTTGATGTTGAGTTTCAAGCCCACTTTTGCGCTCTCCTCTTTTACTCTGAGCAAAAGGCTCTTTAGGTCCTCTTCACTTTCTGTCATTAGAGTCTATCATCTGCATATGTGAGGTTGATCTTTTTCCGGGCAGTCTTAATTCCCGCTTGTGATTCATCCAGGCTGGCATTTTGCTTGATGTACCCTGCATATAAATTAAAAAAGCAGGGTGACAATATACATCCTTGTCGTACTCCTTTTCCTATGCTAAACCAATCAGTTGTTCCATATCCGGTTCTAACTGTTGCTTCTTGACCCTTATACAGGTTTCTCAAGAGACATGTGAGGTGGCCTGGTACTCCCATCTCTTTAAGAACCTGCCATAGTTTGTTGTGATCCACACAATCAAAGGCTTTAGCATAGTCAATGAAACAGAAGTAGATGTTTTTCTGGTACTCTCTTGCTTTCTCCATAATCCAGCGAATGTTGGCAATTTGATCTCTAGTTCCTCTACCTCTTCGAAACCCAGCTTGTACTTCTGGCAGTTCTCTATCCATGTACTGTTGAAGCCTAGCTTGTAGGATCTTGAGCGTGACCTTGCTAGCGTGTGATATGAGTGCAATTGTGCGATAGTTTGAAAATTCCTTGGCATTGCCCTTCTTTGGGATTGGAATGTAAACTGACCTTTTCCAATCTAAAAGTCCGATAAATGAGACTAACGGTACAAATCAGAGTCTACCATATAAGAACTCTTACCCACCTTCAGGAGCTGCTTTCCACAGGCTTCTGATCAAATTCCCAGTGAGCATTATGCTCATAGAGGTCTGGAAGAAAGAACTAAGAGGGCAGGTTTTTTCCAAACTTGTGATTTGTCACATAACTAAGGACTGCCCCCCAACAGAGAAGCTTCAAGGGGAGATTAAAATGCGAGCTTGCTGAACTTGAGTTCATTTGCAGATTGAATGCAATGACACGCACACAAACGGAGCAGAGAGGCCCATAGGACTCTTACCTCACTGCAGATGCAAATCTCCTGCCCTTGATCCTCTCTCCCCTGCTGTAGTCGAGGTGACAATGTTTTGCATGGGACCCCTGCATCCTGGCGCCAGTCCCTGCAGCACCCCCTCCCGCCTTCTGACTGGGGTAGAAAGATTCAGGGATCTCCATCACTGCTTGTGCCTGGCGATGCCACCTGTACGGCGCTTTCCAAAACTGCACATCCGAGAGGTTCAGGGCTGTCTTGGGTGTGGCTTTCTGACACAGGTCCAGTGGTATGACGCCCACGTGGGCTTACCAGAACCTTTCCATTCGTCTCTTCCGATGGTGTGAGGGGAGTGGTTCTCTCTCAGCTTAGAGGATATTTCCCATAGCAATACAGGTATCCAAACAAAGCTGTGAACCGTTAGGTCAACTTGCCTGGAGATTTTTCTGGGCATCCATCCATTTGTTCAAAGTATCTCCCTTCCAGGGGTGGGGCATGGAGTACACAGCCCAGAAAGTAGAACTCGGGCCTGTTCAGCTGATCAGTCTTAACAGATGAGGGTTTGCGTCCCCTTCGTTTTGTGCCGTGTCATTTGCACTGTCCGTGGAGGTGCCTTGGAGGATGTGGGGACTTCGGAGTGCCTCTGGCGTGAGGGAGGCCTCTCAGAGCCTGTACCTAGAAGCCCAAGGACCCTTCCTCCACTCGCAGAAGTCCTTAGCTGGTCCTTAGCTCTCCAGCTTTTCTTCCGTGGCTGATCAGAAGGCAGTTCCTGGGAGGGGAGGGAGGGGCGTTGGCCATGGCGAGTCTGCTTACCTTCAAGCCAGGCAGCTGCGTCCTGTGCCTGGAGACCTGCATCTTCTGTGATCTTGTGTGCTCCCCGTGAGGTCGTCTTGCCACGCGGAAGTGGGTGGGGCCTCTGCCAAATGAGGGTGCACAGAGAAAGGGACTGGGTCTGAATGCTCCCTCCCCCCGGTAAAAGCAAAAGGCCTACCTGCCACTCTTGGGGGTGTGTGTGTGTGTGCCCGCAGCAAGCCTTCAAAGCAGAAGGATGTTTAAGAACAGATCCTTCTGCTGTGCTTTGTGATAACACAGGGCTGTTCTACCAGCTCTGTGGCCGTGGGGTGTGGATAAAGCTTGACTTCCCTGAGGGCTGGCTCTCTTTGGGGGGGGGAAGGATCCAGATGGTCTGCAGGGCTCTGCTGGCCCTCTGTCTTGCTCTTCTCCCCTGTGTGCAGGATGGGGGACCCAGCGAGGTTTTGTGCTCTCCTCCCATCCTACGCTTGAGTCTCCACAAGAGCCACAACAGTGACTGCTAGTGTCTGGCCAGCCTGAGGTTTCCCAGCCGGCTTCCATGGCGGAGTGGGGATTTGAGCAACGTGGGTCTCCCAGACCCAGTCCACCACGGTGCCTCTTTGGTGCCTGCCGGCATTCAGCATGTTGCCCCAGCTGGGCAGAGCAGCTTCTCAGAGGGGT
>NW_015168813.1:66085-67902 GCF_001447785.1 Gekko japonicus
GTACTGTTGAAGCCTAGCTTGTAGGATCTTGAGCGTGACCTTGCTAGCGTGTGATATGAGTGCAATTGTGCGATAGTTTGAAAATTCCTTGGCATTGCCCTTCTTTGGGATTGGAATGTAAACTGACCTTTTCCAATCTAAAAGTCCGATAAATGAGACTAACGGTACAAATCAGAGTCTACCATATAAGAACTCTTACCCACCTTCAGGAGCTGCTTTCCACAGGCTTCTGATCAAATTCCCAGTGAGCATTATGCTCATAGAGGTCTGGAAGAAAGAACTAAGAGGGCAGGTTTTTTCCAAACTTGTGATTTGTCACATAACTAAGGACTGCCCCCCAACAGAGAAGCTTCAAGGGGAGATTAAAATGCGAGCTTGCTGAACTTGAGTTCATTTGCAGATTGAATGCAATGACACGCACACAAACGGAGCAGAGAGGCCCATAGGACTCTTACCTCACTGCAGATGCAAATCTCCTGCCCTTGATCCTCTCTCCCCTGCTGTAGTCGAGGTGACAATGTTTTGCATGGGACCCCTGCATCCTGGCGCCAGTCCCTGCAGCACCCCCTCCCGCCTTCTGACTGGGGTAGAAAGATTCAGGGATCTCCATCACTGCTTGTGCCTGGCGATGCCCCCTGTACGGCGCTTTCCAAAACTGCACATCCGAGAGGTTCAGGGCTGTCTTGGGTGTGGCTTTCTGACACAGGTCCAGTGGTATGACGCCCACGTGGGCTTACCAGAACCTTTCCATTCGTCTCTTCCGAAATCTTCCGATGGTGTGAGGGGAGTGGTTCTCTCTCAGCTTAGAGGATATTTCCCATAGCAATACAGGTATCCAAACAAAGCTGTGAACCGTTAGGTCAACTTGCCTGGAGATTTTTCTGGGCATCCATCCATTTGTTCAAAGTATCTCCCTTCCAGGGGTGGGGCATGGAGTACACAGCCCAGAAAGTAGAACTCGGGCCTGTTCAGCTGATCAGTCTTAACAGATGAGGGTTTGCGTCCCCTTCGTTTTGTGCCGTGTCATTTGCGCTGTCCGTGGAGGTGCCTTGGAGGGTGTGGGGACTTGAGTGCCTCTGGCGTGAGGGAGGCCTCTCAGAGCCTGTACCTAGAAGCCCAAGGACCCTTCCTCCACTCGCAGAAGTCCTTAGCTGGTCCTTAGCTCTCCAGCTTTTCTTCCGTGGCTGATCAGAAGGCAGTTCCTGGGAGGGGAGGGAGGGGCGTTGGCCATGGCGAGTCTGCTTACCTTCAAGCCAGGCAGCTGCGTCCTGTGCCTGGAGACCTGCATCTTCTGTGATCTTGTGTGCTCCCCGTGAGGTCGTCTTGCCACGCGGAAGTGGGTGGGGCCTCTGCCAAATGAGGGTGCACAGAGAAAGGGACTGGGTCTGAATGCTCCCTCCCCCCGGTAAAAGCAAAAGGCCTACCTGCCACTCTTGGGGGGGGGGGTTTGGAATCCTTGCATGCTCTTCTGTGCTTGTCTCAGCCTCCCCCCCCCCAGCAGCAAGCCTTCAAAGCAGAAGGATGTTTAAGAACAGATCCTTCTGCTGTGCTTTGTGATAACACAGGGCTGTTCTACCAGCTCTGTGGCCGTGGGGTGTGGATAAAGCTTGACTTCCCTGAGGGCTGGCTCTCTTTGGGGGGGGGAAGGATCCAGATGGTCTGCAGGGCTCTGCTGGCCCTCTGTCTTGCTCTTCTCCCCTGTGTGCAGGATGGGGGACCCAGCGAGGTTTTGTGCTCTCCTCCCATCCTACGCTTGAGTCTCCACAAGAGCCACAACAGTGACTGCTAGTTTCTGGCCAGCCTGAGGTTTCCCAGCC
>NW_015168813.1:67950-68163 GCF_001447785.1 Gekko japonicus
AGTGTTACCCAGAGGCCTTGCATGATGCTCAGGTGGCCCTCCACCTGCAGCCCGGCTGGCCCAAGGGGCACTTCCGACAGGGCAAGGCTCTCATGGGTCTCAAGGTACCGAAGGGGCGCGTGAGAGGGGAGGACCGGTGCAGCCCAATCCAGAGGCCCTGGGGGCCGGTGCTGCCAGCCAGCATCCTAGGGCCCTTCTGCAGGAGGGAGGCGA
>NW_015168814.1:0-1664 GCF_001447785.1 Gekko japonicus
GCCTGATAAATCTATTTCCCTTGCCGCTCACAAAATATTACGCCTTTCTCTGAGAATAAACCAGAAATTCGATTAACCGTCAGATTAGGGCCCTGACTGTACATTTCTTTTAGCAGATCGGTTTCGTCCGGCTTCAGATTAGATCGAGGTACTCGGGGAAGACTCAAATTGCTTTCTCTTTCCGCCTTGCATTATTCTATTGCGCTATTACATTGGCGGAGGACGTCCCCGCTTAATGGACGGGGCTGATTGTCAGCTTCGATATTAGTGGGGGTGGGGATCAGGATAGTTAACCGAGGCACTGTCATGATCCGCGCTTCATACTGTAGATCAAATCGGGGGGTAGAAATTACTGTTAGATGGAACGGGCGATGTTCGAGGCGCAAATGAATAGATTGCTTCTAATTCTGTCCTTATATGGTTCCTGCCGTTTGCTCCTCAAAATACTCCAGTTTGGTGTAGCGGTTAGGAGTGCAGACTCTAATCTGGAGAACCAGGTTTGCTTCCCCACTCCTCCTCCACATGCAGCTGTTGGGTGACCTTGGGTCAGTCACAGCTCTCTCAGAGCTCTCTCAGCCCCAACTACCTCACAGGGTGTCTGTTGTGGGGAGAGGAAGGGAAGGAGACTGCAAGCCACTCTGAGACTCTGAGTGAAGGGAGGGGTAGAAATCCAGTCTCCTCCTCCTCCTCCTCTTCTTCTTTTTCTTCCTCTTCTTCTTCTTCTTCCTCTTCTTCTTCTTCTTCTTCCTCTTCCTCTTCTTCTTCTTCCTCTTCTTCTTCTTCACACTCAGCAGTTATCTCAGTTATATTAGCTTGTACAAGCCTTCGCCTCCTCCATCTGGGCTGGCTGTATCAGGAGGTCAGCTGAGGCAGTGGCTGGTTATCCTCCTGTCCTGCTCACCTGTTACCGCCCTCCCCTGGCCTCCCCTGCCCCCATCTCCCCCTGCCATCACCCACTGTCTGGGCTGGTATCTGGGCAGCTAATCCTCCGTGCCCCCCCCTCCCTCCTCTCTTGAACAACAGCCGCACATGCCTTGTAGGACTGGTAGAGCACTTACGAGATTCCTTCATCTTGCAAGAGTTTGGCCATCGTTTGGGTTGCCTAAGCAACTGTGGTGGTCAGCAGGGTTGCTGTGGCAACCAAAATGACCAGCAAATTTTTCACAAAAGGAAGGGCTGGCAAGAGAGTTCAGGAAGCCCTGAAGGATCTACGTGGCTTGCTGAGCTGTTTTCGAAGGGGGCAGGGACAGAGACAATGCAGGCGGGAGCAACCCCCCCCACGCTCCATGATGGGTAGGAGGCATGGTGGGAGGGGGCAGCAGGGGTGAGTGGTCTCAGACTGCAAAAGGTATTGAACTGGCACTGGCCTGTATGACACTAATGTGCATGCACGAGCACGGGTTTTGGTCTTGCTTGGATCGAGATCCTTTTTGGCGCAGCGTTGACTAATGCACACAAGAAGAAGAAGAGATTGGATTTATACCCCTCCCTTCACTACCCAAAGGTGTCTCAGAGCGGCTTACAGACTCCTTTCCCTTCCCCTCCCCACAACAGACACCCTGTGAGGTAGGTGGGGCTGAGAGAGCTCTGACAGAAACTGCTCTTTTTCAAGAACAGCTCTTATCAGAACTATGGCTTGCCCAAGATCATTCAGCCAGGTGCAA
>NW_015168814.1:3528-24587 GCF_001447785.1 Gekko japonicus
ACTCCCATGAAGTTTCTAGAGAGCCAGTTTGGTGTAGTGGTTAGGAGCATGGACTCTAATCTGGGAGAACCGGGTTTGATTCCCCACTCCTCCACATGCAGCTGCTGGTGTGACCTTGGGCCAGTCACAAGTTCCCTCAGAGCTGTTCTCTCACCAGCAGTTCTTGAAAGAGCTCTTTCAGCCCCACCTACCCCACAGGGTGTCTGTTGTGGGAAGGGGAAGGGGAAGGGAAAGGGATTGTAAGCCTGAAAGGCGGGGTATAAATCCAGTCTCCTCCTCCTCCTCCTCCTCCTAGAATTGCACCCACGAACACCCATGGAGTTCTGTTTATTTGGTTTTTTTTCCAGTTAGTTGGAAAAACTTTAGTTCACTTTCAGTCCCCATAACAACTTCCACAGTTCTGGGGGAAATCCCACTCTTAGTATAATGATGCGAACCTAATGACGTTTTCTACCTTGGGACCCTGTTTGGGTGGAAAGGTGACACAGAAATATTTCAAATAATAATAAAAGGGAAAGCAGCCCACAGCAATCAAACGGACCAGAGCACAATAAGAGGCCATGCAACCAGGGCTCTTTTTGTAGAAAAAACCCAGCAGGAACTCATTAGCATATTAGGCCATACCCATGACAGCACAGCTCATTAGCATATTAGGCCACACCCCGTGTTACCAGAAGTGTGGTCATCCAGCCACACCCACCTTTTGCTTCTTATTCTGTTTACCTTGTTTGTTGTCAAAACCCAGGGCCTTTTTTTGGAGCAGGAACTCCTTTGCATGTTAGGCCACACACACCTAATGTAGCCAATCCTAATGAGTTCCTGCCACTGGGTGTGGCCTATTATGGTGTGGCCTATTATGCTAATGAGTTCCTGCTGGGCGTGGCCAACTTGGGAGCCAGCCAGAACTCCATTCCTGTGCGTTCCTGCCCAAAAATAGCCCTGCATGCAACACATATGAGCTCCAGGTAAGAGCAAATCCCCTATCATTTATCCGTTTGGGAAGCCCTCTGAAAAGGAACGACTTTTGCCAAGGGCCTAAAGGCAAGCAGAGGGGGATGAGGTGGAGCCTGAGAGGAGAAAAAGAAACAACTTTTGTCAAATCTCCCTGCCTGTCTTCTTCGGAGTTTCTTGCCTACCGTAGGGATCTGACTCTGTGCTTTTAAGCCTGGTTTCGTTGGTGCCAAACTAGGCTGGGAGACCACCGAGGAAGTCCAGAGGCACGACACAGAGGCAGACAACGGCAAACCACCTCCGGACGCCTCTTGCCTTGAAATCCCTACAGGGTGGACAAAAGAAGGCCTTTTACACACACGTAGGCGTTCATTTGAAACGGCTGAGCCAGTTCCCCTCCTCCCATTGAAACATCCCTGTGGCATTTCCTGGCTCTCCTTCAAGAATCTGCAGCTTCTGAAACACCTTCATCGGATGCCAGGAGGGCACCGTATCCCTTTGCTGCAAATCGACCAAGACCCGCATTTGCCATCTGTGCCAGGGTAGTTAGAAGCGTGAATTAGTGCCTGACGGGTGGCATTCCTTAAAGGTAATGAAGTTTCCTCAGAAAGGTAAATTGCCAGCTCTTTTAAAAGGGCTCTACCTTTCCCTCCCCCCCTTCGTTAGCATGCAGATGTATGCAAATGGGCTGGTCTCCAAGCACAACTGAGTGACCTTCTAATTTTTATTTATTTATTAACGCGACAAAAGTCGTTCCAATTAGAAGTGTAAATTAATTAGCCTCCCTCGTTGGCGGAGGCTTCCCCGTCAGCATGGCGGCGTAGGAGGATTTCAGCATGCTTGACTTGCGATGGAGAAAAGAACAGGGCAGCTCACGGAAACGAATGGCGTAGCGTCGCCTGCTGCAGGAAAGCCCTGACCTGAAGGGGCCAGGCTAGCCCGATCTTGGCAGATCTCCGAAGCTAAGCAGGGTCAACCCTCCTTGGTGCTTGCATGGGAGATGGCCAAGGAAGTCCGGAGTTGCTATGCAGAGGCAGGTCATGGCAAACCACCTCTGCTCAAGACCTGACCTGGATGGCCCAGGCTAGCCCAATCTTGTCAGATCCCAGAAGCTAAGCAGGGTCAACCTTGGCTAGTATCTTGAAGGGCAATCTCCAAGGAATGCTGGGGCTGCAATGGAGAGGCAGGTAACAGCAAACCACCCCTGAGACGTCTCTTGCCTTAAAAACAAGTCCAGCTCGCCACCTAGTGGTGCACAACGCTGAAAGAGCTAGGACTTTTGGCTGCCAGACAATCTTAGGATCTCCCGGCTATTTGACACACACTGCCATACGATGACTATTATTACCTCTGCTCACCTCTTGCCTTGAAGAACCAACGGGGCCGCCATAGGTTGGTTGCAACTTGACAGCGCTTTCCTCCACCACCCGCGCAGCAGCCCTGCCTGAACAAGAATCTCATGCAAGTGGAAGTATTGCCTGTCAAGACGTTGTGCTAAACCACAGTGTGTGAATTGGGGTATGATTTTTTTACACGTTTATTTTACATATTTTCGATTTAGTTACACACATTTCAACAATTCCGATTACACATATTTTTAGAGTTATTGTATCCAGTTGCATGTCATCTTACCTCTATATACACATTCCATTTAACTTTCCCCTTATTCTAATCTTACATGCTTTATCCAGTTATAAACCCTTGTCCATCTTATATTCTGTATCTTTTGGTCTTTATCTTGCAAAATTAAACTCAAGTTATCCATTTGTGCTAACTCAAGTAGTTTAGTTATTAGATCTTCTTTCGAGGGAATTTTATCTGTTTTCCAATTTTTGGCCACTAAAAGTCTTGCAGCTGTTATATACCAGCAAATATGCATCTTGTTTAGCACTTCCCTTCGGGATTACATTCAATAGATAGATTTCCGGCACGAGCGAGATGTCTAGATTTAGTACTTCAAAAATAACACCTTGAACCATTCTCCAATATCTTTGCATTTTACCACAACTCCACCACATGTGATAAAAGGTCCCCACATTAGATTTACATTTCCAACACTTTTTGGATGTTTGTGGATAACATTTTGCAATTTTGTCCAGAGACCAATACCATCTGTGGAACATTTTATATATATTTTCTTTATAAGAGATGGATCTCATAAATTTCACAGTTTTCCATACTATATCCCATTGCTCAAATTCAAGCTCCTTTCCCATATCCTGCATCCAGGAAATCATGACAGTTTTAATGCTTTCATCCAATTGATAGTCCTCTAATAAAAATCTGTAGAGTTTTTGGATTAATTTATCACTAGATGAGAGCCAAATTTTATCCAGTTGCGTATTATTATCTTCAAATCCCTTTGTTTTATCTTTACCATATCTATCACGCAATAGTGTACGTTCCCACCAAGTTAAATTAATTTGATGTTCCTGCAGCAATTTTTCTTCTGATTTTAAATCATTATTTTTTTCTAGCAATGTGTTATAATCAACTTTTTTGTCAGCAACTAAGAGCGAGGGTTTAATAAAAGCTTCCAGTGGTGAGACCCTGCGGTGAATTGGGGTATATGATGATTCGTGCCCGGTTATTTTGTGATGGCCGAATGCAGGTGTTCAGCAACCTGTAGGGTTGCCAACCCAGCTGATCTTCTTGAGCCTGGGGCAACTTTAAAATTCTGACACACGGTGGCAGGCACAATCACAAAATGGCTGCCGTGGGAGGCAAAGCCAACATGGCCACTGCAGGAGGCAGAGCTGCAGGCAGAGGAAGCCCACACACAAGGAATAAGAGTAATATATATTTTTTAAATACATTGGGGAAGAGGCGTGAGAGAGAGAATAAAACCAACACTATGTCGGTAGCTGCTGCCAAAGCAATGTTATCCTAATCTGCATATCCAATCAGAAGCCCTGTTGGGCAATAGCCCCACCTGGGGCCCACCCGCTTTCTGAAAATATTTGATGGGCTCCAGGAAAGGTGGCAGTGGGCATTATGGTTCCCCTACGGGCACCATGTTGGAGACCCTGGACTTACATAGACAATCACCGAACCACTTTTCATAGAATCATAGAGTTGGAAAGGACCTCCAGGGTCATCTAGTCCAACCCCTTGCACAATTCAGGAAATTCACAAATACCTCCCACCCCATACCCCCGGGCGGTGACCCCTGCTCCATGCCCAGAAGATGGCAAAAAACCCTCCAGGATCTCCAGCCAAACTATCCTGGAGAAAAATTCCTCACCCCAAAGTGACGATCAGCATTTCCCTGGGTATGTAGGAATGGGCAACAAGAACTAAGCACTGAGGCAACCCTCCCTGCCCTCCCTCCCATGGTCTACCTAAGTTCACAGAATCCGCATTGCTGTCAGATGGCCATCTAGCCTCTGTTTTATTTATTTATTTTATTTTTGACTGATTTATATTATTGGTGAATTATATTGATTTAATCTATTTAAGCAGTTGCCTGCTGGGCAAAGCAGTGACAAAGCAAGAAGTGGGGAAGTAAACCTCCATCAGGCTGTGTGAGAACATATCTGTGCGAACAGCAGGGGTCATTTCCTGCAGGAGCGCACAGGAGCGGAGCTCCGGCAGCAAAGAGCCCAGGGGCGGGCACATGCAACAAGCCCCACCCCCTGCTCCCAGCAGCCCTCAGTCAGAGCAAGAAGCAGCCAGGTAAGCTGCAGAGCCCCCCTCCCCCAGCTCCCCGGTCCAAAACAGTCCAGTGGAGCCTTTAATACCAAGTTTTATTCAGGTACAAGCTCTCCTTCCTCTGCAAGGACAGATCTGCATGTTTCCACACACACACACCCCCAATAGCTAGCAATCCGAAACAGTCCAGTGGAGCCTGAGCGGGGGGTGTTGCCTTCTGACACACTTCCGGTGATGTCAGGGTGTGTGGCATATGCAAATAAGTTATGCTAATGAATATGCTAATGAGCTCCTGCACCTCTTTTTCTACAGAATGACCCCTGGCGAAGAGCATATTGTGTTGTACTACCCTGTTAGGAAGGGATAAACTGAAACAACCTGCCAAACAGCTGCGAACAGTCCATTGAAAAATTGGCTCCCTGGTCATGCCTGATGAACAGGACATGAGCTGAGTCAATGGATGTTTTGAGTGTCCTGAGCTTTCATACAAACCAGGACTGTTAGCTAGAATAACCAGAATTTGTTCTTTGGTTGATCAAGACATTGGAATGCAGCTCTTTGCCGTTCTTTTATATACAGCAGACTCAAAGTATGTGACCGTTCACCTCATTTTAAAAAAATATATAACCGATTCCTCCTCTAAGGAGAGTCAGGTTGACATCTGGTTTTGATTTTATGATTTTTGAAAGATGCCCAGGAGCAGGGAGGAAGATCTACCTTCCGCACAGCTCTAAACTGGGGTGATTAATTCAGGCATGGACATCTTGCAGGGCATCAATGAAAACCCCTGAGAGAGGGAGAAGATTGGGGAGAATGAGGGGATTAACTGGCAAAAAAGGATATAATGGTGGGGGAATTGAGATCATGGTGGTATTCTGTTCTTTGGCTCAAGAGATCCTGGGTTTGTGTCTTTGTTTACTTCATTCATTCCCCCACCTTTTTTCTCCAATGGGGAGTGTTCCCTCTAAGCTATGTTAGTGTGAGCTAGCTCACAGTTTTCTAGCCTCCGGCTCACACATTTTTGTCTTAGCTCAGGAAGGATGGCTCCAGAGCAGACTAATTTATGCAGCAGCCAAATTGCTCGCTCACAACTTTAATGGCAGTAGCTCACAAAGTAGAATTTTTGCTCACAAGACTCCACAGCTTAGAGGGAGCATTGCTTCATGGTCCTTTGCTCCATTTTATCCTCACAACAACCCTGTGAGGTAGGTTGGACTGAGAGTGTATGACAGGATGTGCTATTCGCACACCTTCTCCTAGGAGCATGTGATTGCACCCCAGATGATGTGGCTTTCTGTGCATATGAAAGAGACCATTTAAATGGAATTATCACCATGGGCAAAGTTTTTCCCATCAACCCTCACTTAAGCATCATTTACAGTGAAAGCTTCAAGTCAGACTAGGAGCCCTCTGTCCCGAGAGAGAGCTTCCAGGCATTAGCTTTCCTCTTGCAATACTGTGCTCCTCACCTCTGCAATTTCTTCTTCCGATTTCCCAGAGAGAACTAGTCTTCTTTTCATCAGGCACTGGGCCATCCCACATCTATTTCCCAGCCAGGAGGTCACATTGGTGCCCTGGGGCGACTGAGCAGAGGAGAGTAACTCCAGCTGTTAGCATCTGTAGGCTGAAGCTGTTCTATTTGTTGATCACAAAGACACCCAGGAGATTCCCCTGCTCATAGAAAGGCCTGAAGGGCAAAATGGAAATCGTTTCAACCATGTTTAGCATTTTAAGAACACCTCCTTAGACACTCGCCATTGCCTAACAGAAGCCTGTGGGCCTACAGGTACAATGGGGGGGGCTCCCCCCTTTGGAAATCAAGGTGGTTTCATAATTTTTAAAGACAACCATTCCTTATATTTTCTGGATTCTGCGAAAATGTGACTGCGGGTACAACAATAATGCTCCCCGTTTATATAGCACTTTCGTTGTTCAAAGTGCTTTCAAGTTGTTGCAGTCTGGTGACAGCCAGTTTGGTGTAATGGTTGGGAGCACAGACTCTAATCTGGGAGTGCCGGGTTTGATCCCCCACTCCTCCACATGCAGCTGCTGGTGTGACCTTGGGTCAGTCACAAGTTCTCTCAGAGCTGTTCTCTCATGGGCAGTTCTCGAAAGAGCTCTCTCAGCCCCACCTGCCTCACAGGGTGTCTGTTGTGGGGAGGGGAAGGGAAAGGAGATTGTGAGCTGCTCTGAGACTCCTTCAGGTAGTGAAGGGCAGGGTATAAATCCAATCTCTTCTCCTCTTCCTTCTCTCTCTCTTCAACAACCTTGTAAGGTCAGCTGATGTTATGATGATCCCTTATTGCGAAGGCAGGGAGAGAGATAGATTCACACACACTAAATAACACACTTTCAAACCCCTTTCCATGCACTTTGCAGCTGGATTTTGCTGTGTGGAATGGGAAAACCGACTTGCAAGCAGTTGCTGAAGTGGATGGAAATGGCATTATTTAGCACGTGTGAAAGCAACCAGAGACTAAGGCTGCGCAGGAAGTAGCTTGGATAAGACCAACTAGCAGAGATTAAACTTGAATCAGTCACCTGCTGGGTCATGGTGGTTCTCTTACCCACTGTTTTACATCAGCTTCTCCTCAGGCGACCATGTTTTCTTAGGACTGAGATGGCTGTCTGTCTTGACACTCCCGGACTGTAATTCAGCTTCCTCCTTTCTCCCCTGAGGAAGGAAGAAACAGAAATGTGGGGGAAGGGTTGCTGAGGGGGCAAGATTCTGCTGGTCATCCTGAGAATGTGTGGAGTTAGACAAGTAATGTTTTCATACTTTTGTTTAGGTTAAGGTTGATGGGTATGAGGGATTCCTCAGAGGTCTATGGGAGGTCTCAGCCGCTCTGGGAAGAATTGGCCATGGTGGTGTTATAAGCGTTCCTCCTGAAAGATGGAGAGGGCCTCTAATAACATACACCACCACCACCGCCACCAGTTAGACCGTGCCTTACTAACTTTTTCATTAGCACATTGGTCACCACTTTTATTTTAACCATCTCATAGTTTCCTCTAATACCAGGTAACCTTCCTTTAATCTTAAACTCAAACTTATAGTTACTTTCATCCAGCTCTTAAAATCTTACTCACTTAAACTATTGAGTCTGGATTCAAGTGCAATGGATACTGGAAAATACTAATCAGTTGAAATATTTCTCTCATCATCCTTTGGCCCCATCGTTTAATGCAACACAGACCCTTATCAAGAGACCTGGGGAAATACCTCGAGTCATTGCTGTTCTAATGATTCTAATTTAATTACACCTATAGTATGTTCAATCAGAAACAACTCCAAGCCCCCAGTCATAATTCATTTAAAATATACATGTTTAAATTCATAATTTTGCTTTAGCATCCCTGGTGATGTAATGATGTCACTTCCTAGCCCTTCACCTTGCTGCTGATTAGTCCCCCTCACCCCCCTACCACTGGTTGCCAGGGGGCAACTGACAACCCTACTTCCAGGTGGGGCTTGGAAATTTCCTGGAATTATAACTGATCTTCAGCCTATAGATTTCCCCTGGAGACAATGGCTGCTTTGGACAGTGGACTCTATGACATTTATACCCTGTGGAGGTCCCTCTGCTGTCCAACCCCTGCCCTCCCCGGGCTCCACCCCCAAATTTCCAGCCCAGAGTTGGCAACCCTCGCCTGAGGCCATGAAGGCCTTATCTTCTGAAGTCCACCTGTGGAACTCTTCCCCCTGCATCACTTTACCTGACTGAACTCCAGATGCCAGGTGAGGCCATTTTTGTTTTTCCATAGCTCTTAGTTACGTTATTAACATTGTCAGTTTGGTTGCCCTTCTTCAGCAACTGCTGTGGCTGTTAGGTTTTTTTTGGGGGGGGGGTTTGCTTTGGGTTGGTATTCACTGCTGACGTTTCAGTGCGGTTGGTTTCTGTGGAATGTATTGTGCTGGTTGTATTTCTTGTTTTTTGTGACAAGCTGTTAGCCCCCTTGGGGGGGGTTGCTTTGGGTTGGTATTCACTGCTGAAGTTTCAGTGCGGTTGGTTTCTGTGGAAGGTATTGTGCTGGTTGTATTTCTTGTTGTTTTTTGTGACAAGCTGTTAGCCCCCTGCTGTGAGGCAGGACATATACAGTACACAGGAGAGCAGTTCTTCAAGCCCAGGCCAGATTTCCCGAGTACCCTTTTCTTGTTCTCCTAATGTGAAGAGGCTGGGGGCCCCTGAGGCCTGCCTGTAAAACCATGAAGGATGCCAAATCCCATACCTCCTTGTGCCCACCCATCCCAGTTTCCGAACGCTTTTCCCACTTAATTTGGCCTTATGAGGAGGTGAAGCTCTAAGTGGAAGCGATCTTCTGCTGGGGAAGAGCGCCGGTCGCTAATGGATCCAGACATCATCCCTGACTGACCCTCCTGTTAAATGGAAGGAGCCAATTTGGAGGTGAATCAATAGTTCCCAAAAGCTCCATCAAGCCTTTTGAAGCAGGAGAAATGGAGGACAGAAAGTCAGGAAGGGTCAGCTTAACTTCTGATGTGGAGACAGCAAGACACCGAACACTTAGAAGTTGTGTTTTTTTGGGGGGGGGGTTGGGTTGGTAGAAGTGTGACTTTGTTTTTTCAGTGTATGTGGCCGTTTTAAATTTCCTTACCATCACTTTCCAACCAGAACAAACAATCAATTGGCTTGGCTACCATAAAGGAGGGAGCTGAACGAGCTGGTTATGAGAAAGAAAGAGAAACGAAAAGGAAGTATAAAGGAAGAGGATGACAAAGGGGATGACTGGGGAGGGGACTATTTAAGGGAGATGTTTTGGAGATCTTTGTATGCGAGAAGGCATCTGTTTCAGGCAGGGCTATTTTTGGGCAGGAACGCACAGGAACGGAGTTCCGGCTGGCTCCCGAGTTGGCCACGCCCAGCAGGAACTCATTAGCATAACAGGCCACACCCAACAGCAGAAACACATTAGGATTGGCTACATTAGGGGTGTGTGGCCTAACATGCAAAGGAGTTCCTGCTACAAAAAAAGCCCTGGGTTTTGACAACAAACAAGGTAAACAGAATAACAAGCAAAATGTGGGTGTGGCTGGATAACCACACTTCTGGTAACATGGGGGTGCGTCCTAATGTGCTAATAAGTTTCTACAAAAAGAGCCTTGGTTTCAGGAACAACAAGGCCGTGGGTATGGCACCAGCAGATCTAAGGAGTGATAATGCAACTGAGATGGTTAAATCCACACACCAGTAACCTACCTATCAGATGGGGTTTTTTCCCCCCAAATGTGAGCACCTCTTTGACTTGAGTTGCGTATCTGGTGCTGTACAAAATGCCGATGGGTCGTAGTTGCTGCCCGGTGAACTTGCAGGCACAGAGCAAAGAGAGGAAAAAGTGCAAATAAATAATTGGGGTTTGAGAGAACAGTAATAATGGGACAGGAGAGGAATAAGAGGACCTGCAGGATGAATTTGTGGAAGGCTACGGAAAGCTTGTGCTTGAAAGAGAAAGACTGTCTGCTAGGCAGGGTGGAAGAGGTTGTTTCCGGCAATGGAACGGTATGGAAGAGAACTCCAGTGTAACAGGTTGGCAAATGCCAGAGTCGTCTGGAAAGAAGGTTAGATTAGGTGCGATTGTTCCCTCTAATATTTCCCCCCTACTGAGCAGAGAAGTTCATAGAGAAGCAGAGAATATAACTGCTGTGATCCTTAAAACAGACAATGGGCAGTGCAAGACCCCACATGGCTCCAGATGGCCGCTGAGCAGGGCTTCCTGTGTTACTGAGCGGCCACTCATGCACACAGTTTAGAGCGAGCACTGATTAGGTGCATTGGATACCATGAACATCCTTGATTTTCTCCTTCTGATGCAAAGAGCGGATGTCATTTGTTATGAACGAGGATTCTGAAACAGGCTGTCAGTTTGCAGATGATATTGTCAGATTCGGGGTGGTGGTGGGGGAACGCAGAGACTGGATGTGCAAGCCGGTGCACAATTAATCAATTATGCATGTGATGTGAAACAGATATTAAAAACCGCACTACCTCACTTTCTGTATTTTTGGAGAGAGAACATGCAATTAAGTCAATTGCAGATGATAATGATCTGCGTGTGATGTGCAATAATTATCCAGATCAGCATTCCACTGCTTAGAGAAATGTCTATGCTTTTGAATGGGAGAACATGATACGCAGTCAACCTCCCAGTAAAGAAGTAGTACAGTAGTACCCATAGTATGCAGTGGTACTCATGCTCTGATTGCTGTAGTGGTTAAGAGCAGTGGACTCTACTCTGGAGAACCAGGTCTGATTCCCCACGCCTCCACCTGCAGCCAGCTGGGTGACCTTGGGCAAGCCACTGTTCTCTCAGAGCTGTTCTCTCAAGAGCAGTTCTCGAAAGAGCTCTCTCAGCCCCACTTACCTCACAGGGTGTCTGCTGTGGGGAGGGGAAGGGAAAGGAGACTGTAAGTCACTCTGAGTGATGGGCAGGGTATAAATCCATCCATCCATCCATCCATCCATCCATCCATCCATCCATCATCCTCCTCCTCCTCCTTCTTCATGGTGATTTCAAGTCACATTGAGGAAGCCACATGTCCTTGTAGACCAGAGTCCAAAACCAAGATGCTGGTGCAGAAGGGCCATGGCTCAGTGGCAGAGCCCCAGGTTCAGCCACTGGCATCTCCAGTTAAAAGAGTCATGTAGTAGGTGATGCGACAGACGTAGTAAGTGATGTGACAGACTGCTACCCAAGACCAAGGACAGCTGCTAGTTGTCAGAGTAGACAGTGGTGGAAAGTGCCACCACGTCATAGCCATTTCAAGGCAAGAGACATTCAGAGGTGATTCACACCACTGCCTGCCTCCAAGATCTGACAAGATAATGCCACCCTGCCTCTCCATAGCAGCCCTGGACTTCCTTGGTGGTCTCCCATCCAAGTACTAACCAGGGCTGAAATTGCTTAGCTTCTGAGATCTGATGAGATCATGCCAACCTGCCTCTGCATCGCAACCCTGGACTTCCTTGGTGGTCTCCCGTCCAAGTGCTAACCAGGGCTGACCCTGCTTAGCTCTCGAGATCTGGCAAGATCATGCTGGCCGGCCTCTGCATAGCAACCCTGGACTTCCTTGGTGGTCTCCCATCCAACCAGGGCCAACCCTGCTGAGCTTCCACGATCTGATGAAATCAGGCTAGCCTGGGCCATCCGTGTCAGGACTGAGTGGATAGTACAGACCTTGATGGACCAATGGTCTGACCCAGTAGGCAGCTTCCTGTGTCGATACGGCAGAGCATGGGGGGAAAGGCACACATTTTGCAAGTCCTTCATGTTCGGGCTGCCCAGCATTCTCCCTCTACTGGCAGAAGTGGTAGATACCCAAGACAAAGGAGACTGATGAATCCTACAAACAGCAAGCATAATGACTGTTTTATGTACTATCAAAATGGGTCCTGGATACCGCACTTAAGTGAGGTGGTAACAGCCGCCTAAGTACCAAACCATTAAAGAAAAGTATGTATCGATGTGGCTGGAATGACACTTCACGAGTCACACAGGCCTTGCAGTGCCCATGTTTGATTTATAACATCAATGTGTGGAGAATCAATGTGACACATTAACCTTTTCTGTGCTCCCTGATGCTTTCCTGCCCATCTCATACCCCAGCTGTTTCACACTCCTCCTCTCCCAAAACCAGCATTAAGCCTGACGGGAGAAAAGCAACAAGAAAGGGAGCATTTTTTGAACTGTTAAGCAATTCCTCATCTTGTCCACTGGTGTGCTGCTACCAACAAAAGGCTGGGTTGCCAATCTCCAGGTGGTGGCTGGAGATCTCTTGGGATTACAGCTGATCTCCAGGCAACAGAAACCGGTTCCCATGGATAAAATGGCTGCTTTGGAGGGTGGACTGTATGGCATTATACCATGCTGAGATCTCTCCCCAGGCTCCACCTCTGAAATCTCCAGGAATTTACCAACCCAGAGCTGGCAACCCTTGCCTAGGGTGACTGCTTGATTTGGTGGTGTGCCAGAAAATATTCTGCTTCCCCATTGCTCTAAAACAAACAAGACTGGGATGTCAAGTTCCTTAGAAGGAAGCACCACTGTCCATGACTACTGATTCAGCTACACAATGGTTGCCACCTCCAGTCTGGGAGATTCCTGGAGATCTGGGGGGGTGGAGCCTGGGGAGGGTGCAGTTTAGGGACAGGAGGGAATTCCAGCAGGGTATTATGTCATTGAGGCTACTTCCCAGAAATAGCCGTTTTCTTCAGGGGAACTGATCTCTGTCCTCTGGAGATCAGTTGTAATTTTGGGAGGTCTCCAGGCTCTACCCTATATGCTACAAATGCTCTTCCCATCTCTGCATTCAGAAAGCCTGGATTTGGGAACTCATATTTAAAAGCATAAGAGGAGCCATGTTGGATCAGGCCAGTGGCCCATCCAGTCCAACACTCTGTGTTAACACAGTGGGCAAAACCCAGGTGCCACCAGGAGGTCTGCCAGCAGGGCCAGAACTCCAGAAGCCCTCACTGTTGCCCCCCAAGCACCACAAATACAGAGCTTCACTGCCCCAGACATAGTGTTCTATCTATAAAGGTAAAGGTAAAGGTTCCCTCGCTCGAAAGCCAGTCGAATCCAACTCTAGGGTTGTGGTGCTCATCTCCGTTTCAAAGCCGAAGAGCCAGCGCTGTCCGAAGACGTTTCCGTGGTCATGTGGCTGGCATGACTAAACACCAAGGCGTACGGAACGCTGTTCTATCTATATCTTGTGGCTAATAGCCACTGATGGACCTCTGGTCCATATGTTTATCCAATCCTCTCCTTTTTTGTATTGTTTATATATGCATGTGTGAGTGTGTGTGCACCTGGAAGTCATGGCGACCTCTGGTGACTGACCCCTACTGGGGGCCTGGAGGATAATCAGAGAAGTGGCTGAACAAAGCCCGCTCCTGCCTTCCGACTGCTGGTATTTCAAGGAGGTCTCCCATCCAAGTACTTGCCAGAGTCGGCCCTGCTTAGCTTCTGAGATCTAACAAGATCCGGCTTGCCTTGCTATCCAGGTCAGGGCTATCCAATCCCTTCTTGAAGCTACGTATGCTTGTAGCCACCACCACTTCCTGAGGCCGTAAATTCCATGTGTTAATTACTCTATTTACTCTATGAGTGAAGAAGTAAAGTGAGACAGACTCTCATAGGGTTGCCAGCCCAGCTCAACCGCTGGGACTGGAATCCTAATGAAAAGTGCCACGCCGACACCGTGATGCCACTTATGGCCCAAACTTGGAAATGACATCACTGTATCTATGGTAAAACCTGGAGTGTTGTGCAAACACAGTGATGTCACTTCTGGGTTAATGCCAGAAGGGGTGGTGTGGCATCAGTGTGGTGTCGATTCCCCCCTCCCAACGTGGCTCCCACTGCTCCACTGGGAAGTCACCTCCCCAAGAAAGAGACCGGATAAGCCTACATTTTTAATGACGCTGATGGGCAGTAGGTTCGGGATGAACAAAAGGAAATACTACTTTACACAGAGAGTGATTAAAATGTGGAATTCGCTGCTAGAGGATGTAGTGATGGCCACAGGAATAAACAGCTTTAAAAGGGGATTAGATACATTCATGGAGGATACGTCTATCAGTGCTACTAGCCATGGTGACTGCGTGGAACCTCTATATTCAGAGGCAGTCAGCCTCTGCATCCCAGATCCAGGAAGCAACATCTGGGGAAGGCCTTGGCCTCTATGCCCTGTTGTTGGCTGTCCAGAGGAACTGGTTGGCTGCTGTATGAGACAGGATGCTGGGCTAGATGGACCATTGGCCTGATCCAGCAGGGCTCCTCTTATGTTATGTTTGCCCTCCCTTCTAAAGACAGACCAGCTTTGGGAGAACTTCGGCTCTCACAGCAGTTGCTTCGTATCCAGGAGGCTTCCAGCCAAAAGTTCAAACACTTCTTGGCATATTCTGCTCCTCAGACAAACTGATAAATTGGTTCTGCGTGTTGTTTGGAAGTTTTACTCGTCTTTTTAATTAGCCCGGGGACATCATTAGCCTCGGTGGGAATGGCGGTTTGATCAGGCTCCGTTGGCACAGAAGAGGCATGAGGGTGAAGGGTTTCGACCTGGGGCTGTGGCTTGATGAAAGGGACGGGAGGTTCGTTGCTTCTTTTGATATATATCAAAATCCCCTTAAAGGTTCTGGAATGCCCCAAACCCCTTAGAAGGTGATTACCTGTGGTGTCTCATCAAGGGCCAAGTGTCAGGTTACGGAGGCGGAGGATTCGGTGACAAATGGGCTTGTTAAAAAATTGTTTCTCTCATTAAGGCAACTTCTCTTCATACGTCAGGTCTCCATCAAAGTAGGCTGAGCGCATCACAAGAGAGAGAGGGCAGGGCCCAGGCTCTGACATTTAAACAGATGCTGATGAGTCCCCCCCACCTCTCTTCTGCCTTCGCTCATTTTAATAAGGATACTTACTCTTCCTGGTGGTCCTTTCAATTTAACCATCCAGGTATTTGTTAGAATGGAGGATGAGCAGGAAGGATGAGTCCTGCAGCCCCAATATTTCACCTGCAAGGCCGTGGTGGCAAATGGCATTTTCTCTTTTTATGTGTGTCTCGCGGCTGATTTATGCATTACAAGGAAGGATGAGCAGAAGCCTTTGGTTCCATTCGTCTATTTCTAGACCTGGAATGGGGAGGCCTGGCAACGTTTGCAGATGTTCCTGGCCTCTGGTAGTTCTTTCTTTCTTTCTTTCTTTCTTTCTTTCTTTCTTTCTTTCTTTCTTTCTTTCTTTCTTTCTTTCTTTCTTTCTTTCTTTCTTTTTTCCTTCCTTCCTTCCTTCCTTCCTTCTCTCCCTTTCCCGCCTTATTTCCTTCTCTCCTTCCTTCCTTCCCTTTCCCGCCTTTTCCTTCCTTCCTTCCTTCCTTCTGGATATGGAAGTTCCCATTTGTCATCTTGGCTAGTAGGTAGGGTTGCCAGCCTCCAGGTGGGGCCTGGGGTTCTCCTGTAATTACAAGTCAACTTCCGACTGTAGAGTTCAGTTCTCCTAGGAAAAGTAACAGCTGCAGAGGGTGGTCTGTGGCATTTAGCGTGGCCAGCTCTGGGACGGGAAATTCGTAGAGATTTTGGGGGTGGAGTCTGGGGAGGGCTGGGTTTGGAGATGGGAGGGACCTCAGTGAGGTACAATGCCCATAGTCCATCCTCCAAGGCAGCCATTTTCTCCAGGAGAACTGATCTCTGTAACCTGGAGACTTGTAATTCTGGGAGATCTCCAGCTATCACCTGGAGATTGGCAACCCCGATGGAATCACATCCTTGTTGCTCTCCCTCCCCAAACTGTGCCCTTCAGTCCATCTAGTGCAGCATCCTCTGTCACACAGTGGCCAACCAGTTCCTCTGGACACCCAACAGCAGGGCATAGAGGCCTCGGCCTTCCCCTGACGCTGCCTCTTGGCTCTGGGATTCAGAGGATTGGTGCCTCTGAATGCTGAGGTTCCCCTCAGTCACCATGGCTAGCAGCCACGGATAGATCTATCCTCTATGGATCTATCTAATCCTAATGGCCATTACCAATGCTCCTCTAAGCTGTTGAGTCTTGTGAGCAAAACTTCTACTTTGTGAGCTACTGGCATTAAAGTTGTCAGCGAGCGATTTGGCTGCTGCCTAAATTAGTTTGCTCTGGAGCCCTCCTTCCTGAGCTAAGACAGAAATGTGTGTGAGCCAGAGGCTAAAAAACTGTGAGCTAGCTCACACTAACTCAGCTTAGAGGGAACACTGACATCCCTACATCCTCTGGCAGCAAATTCCACATTTGAATCACTGTCTGTGTGAAGTAGGATTTCCTATTCAGAGTCCCAGCTAATAAATCCATCACTCTGCCACCTGGTGGGCCAATCTATACAGTCAGCCGAATCAGTCTGCGGTTTTTTTGGTTGCGATTATTTTGCCCTCCATGTAGGATTGCCACAGTCCAGGTGGCACCTGGAGATCTCCCACAATTGATCTCCACACGACCAGGTCGGAAGTGACTTGATGGCACTCGACACACCCACACCCTTTATATACTTACAACACTTGGGTGGAGTTAGGAGGAAGAGTTATTGGTATCAGGAGGAGGTCAGAGGTCAGAGGTCAAAAGTCAGAAGGGGGACGCCATGAGCCATGATGTTCCAATTGCTCATCGGCCCACCCTGGCGGCCCTGCTCTGCAGTTATGCGGTGGTGGTAGTGGCAGTGGCAGCCCCTACTCAAAAGCCTGGTGGAAGAGCTCCGTCGTGCAGGCTCTGCGGAACTGTAAAAGGTCCCACAGAGCCCTGATCTCCTCAGGAGCTCATTCCACCAGATAGGGGCCACCACAGAAAAGGACCTGGCACTCGTGGTAGCTAGCCTGGCCTCTTTTGGGCCCGGGGTCACTAACCAGTACTGTGACCCCGACCGAAGTGGTCTTTGGGGCCTATATGGAGAAAGGCGGTCCCTCAGGTATTAAAACTTATTTTTGATATAACTTCATAAATACTTCAACATTTTATTTTTTTCTGTTTTAGGCAAAACATAATAGATTTTCGCAGGGGTCTTGTTGTAGAAAAAGAGCTGCCGGAGCTCATTAGCATAACTCATTAGCATAACTTATTTGCATATGCCACGCCCCCTGACATCACCGGAAGTGACAGAAGGCCACACCCCCTGACATCACCGGAAGTGTGTCAGAAGGCCCGGCTACTTACCCTCCTGCTTCATCCTCATTCCCAAACGGAATGAGGATCGAAGCAGAGGGCGGGGTAAAGAAGGGGGCGGGGCTTCACCACGTGACCGCCCCGCCCCCTAGAGGTTCTCTTCCGGAGCTCCGTACCTGAGAGCTCCCCCCCGACTAGAGCCCTGGATTTTCGTGGGTCCTAAAATTTGGGGGTTTTTTTTCTGATGTAAGAAAAAAAATGAAAACATTTTCTTTGACCCTAAAAGTTGGGGATTTTTTCCCCTTCTGATTTAAAAGAAATTAAACTGTTTCCATGGGTCCCTAAAAGTATCATAGGCCCTAGGCACTGCAGTGCCTAATGGAGGAGTCATCCCTGCCCAAACTGTTGTTGATCTTTAAGGTGCTCCTGGACTCTAGGGTTTCCATCCCCTCAATGGAGGGAGGGTTTCCCCCGATTTTGGGCCTCCCAATCTGCCCACTGGCCAGCGGCCGGCGGGGAAGCCCCACCCCCAAAGAGGTCCACGGCACCCAACGTGCCCGGCACAATGATGTCACCCGGAGGTGATGTCATCTCACTGGGCACGTTGTGGGAGTTGCTCTAGCATTCAGCCAAAAACTCTATGGTGACCATAGAGCTTTTGGCTGAATGCTATAGCATCCTCCCGCAATGTGCCCAGCATGATGATGTCACTTCCAGGTGATGTCATCACAGCGCACGTGCTTTGCACACATGCCAGAAGACCCTGGAGATGAGCCTCGATCCCCCCCCACACCGGGTAAAGGTAGGGACCTGGCAACCCTACAGGACTCGAATCTAGCTGTAAAAACGAATAAGATCTCCAAAAGCCCTCCATGTGCCATCTTGGCAGCTATAGAAGACCAGAGGCAACACAGAGAGAGACTCTATGAGCCACAATGCCAAGCCAGTAGCAGAGGTGCCCCTCAAAATCTGGTGACCTAGACAATTCCCTAGTTTTTCCTCGTAGTCAGGCTGGCCCTGCATCTAGGTGTCTGCCCTGACACTTTTCTTGCCTTCACTAGAATCATATTTGTCATGGCCAGGGCTCTTTTTGTAGAAAAACCCCAGCAGGAACTCATTAGCGTAATAGGCCACACCTAACAGCAGAAACTCATTAGCAGATTAGGCCACACCCCCATGTTGCCAGAAGTGTGGTCATCCAGCCACACCCACCTTTTGCTTCTTATTCTGTTTACCCTTTGTTGTCAAAACTCAGGGCTTTTTTTGTATCAGGAACTCCTTTGCATGTTAGGCCACACACCCCTAATGTAGCCAATCCTAATGAGTTTCTGCTGTTGGGCGTGGCCTATTATGCTAATGAGTTCCTGCTGGGCGTGGCCAACTCGGGAGCCAGCCAAAACTCCGTTCCTGTGCGTTCCTGCCCAAAAATAGCCCTGGTCGTGGCTATTGATGAATTTGCCCTGATCTGGCTAGCCAGATCTCATCAGATCTCAGAAACTAAGCAGGGTTGGCCCTGGTTATTATTTGGATGGGAGACCACCAAGGAATACCAAGGTCACTACGCAGAGGCAGTCAATGTCAAACCACCTCTGCAGGTCTCTTGCCTTGAAAGCCCTACGATGGATGCAACTTAATGCTCCCACTCCAAATTTGTTTAAAATAATTTGTTTAAAAGAGCTGTTTGTTTAAAAAGAGCTGCAACGTATCGGTCTTATCTAGGAGCTGTACAGTATACGGGTCACTTACGCAGCAGGTGTCCTCCTCTTCTGCATTTCCGTCATGCCACCAATTTACATGAAATTAATATTGTGCTGCTGATCAGCCATTAGGATTTTTCTTTTCTTTTTAGTACCTGTACTGGAAACAGGTTTATTTGTCACTTGTAATGATCAGCCTGAGGCACTAGATGTCATTGTTTTCCTCCTTAAAAAGTTGTGAGTGTCATTTGCTAAAGGAGATGTGTGACTTGAGCAAGAGGATGCCTCACAACAGGGCATTTCCCCAAGGCTTTGCACAGGCAACAGCTTTCTCAGAGACTGGGAGTGTGGTAGAGCACACTGTCTGTGTGTCAGTATTCCACGTCCATTTCCTTGGTCTCTGGCCAAACTGCCTTTTGCATGTTTCTGTAGCGCTTTAAGCAGGGGGACCCAAAAAAAGCCAAAACGAAACCCCTCAAAGCAGATACAATATATGCCCGCAACAAACATCTGTTTGGATATGCTTGCTATGGGCACTTATTGGGTAATACCCATGCCACACCCTTGACTGATTTTTAGTTCTTTTTTTTTTAAGGAGGAGGAGGAGATTGGATTTATACCCCGCCCTTCACTACCCAAAGGTGTCTCAGAGCGGCTTACAAACTCCTTTCCCTTCCCTTCCCCACAACAGACACCCAGTGAGGTCGGTGGGGCTGAGAGAGCTCTTGATAGAAACTACTCTTTTTCAAGAACAGCTCTTATCAGAACTATGGCTTGCCCAGGGCCTTCCAGCAGCTGCAAATGGAGGATTGGGGAATCAAACCCGGTTCTCCCAGATCAGAGTCCATGCACTGAACCACTACACCAGACTGGCTCTCAATGAAAAGAGCCTACGTGAACGTTTGTGAGATACACATTGGTGGTGGAAAGTGTGATTAAGTCACAGTTGAGTTATGGGGACCCCCCCCTCAAAGGGTTTTCAAGAAAAGATGGTGATTTGCCAGTGCCTGCCTCTGCGTAGCAACCCACACTTTCTTGGTGGCCTCCCATTCCAGTCCAAACCAAGGGACAGAAAGGTTAGATGAGGGAGCAATAGAGGGCATTGTGTCCAGGGCTCCCTAAATCCAGAATGCGACTACCTCTCTCTCATAGTTGGCTTTCTGCTCAGGCTACCTCTCTCTCATAGTTGGCTTTCTGCTCAGACTACCTCTCTCTCATAGTTGGCTTTCTGCTCAGGGAAATTTTCTTTTGGGAGGCACCATCATGCTTGCCGTGTCATGGGAGCAGAAGGCCAATTTTCTGCAGATGGCTGGGAAAGGGAGGTAAACCAAGCTCTCAGCAGCAGCGAAGGAAGTGAACTGATGGGGGGGGGGACAGGTACAGACAGTTCTACTCAAGTAACACGTTGCTCAGGGTTAAGGACCCATGCTGGGGTCTGGGGTTTCATAGGGCCTGGTGGAATCCTATTGGTCCCTCATCTCAGCTGACAACTGTTGGGTCAGGGTGAGCTGCAATACCCCGTTTTGGCCACCTGCTTTTGGTGGCGCTTGCATATTTATTTAGTATTTCACTCACTGATACGTTTTTAGGTGATTTTTTTAATGTTGGTCTCAAACCAAATTATTTATTGTATTCTGCTCTGTTGTAAGCCACCCTGAGCCCTACTAGCAGGGAAGGGCGGCCATGCAAATCCAATTTAATAAATAGTAAATAAATAATAAATGCTAACGGCTTCTTCTTCTGGAAAGCTTCCGTGATAGCTCTAAGGCTGTGATCTAATGCCCCCTTATCTCAGAATGAATCCCGGTGAAATGGGTGAGTGTTGTTTCCGAGTAAACGCAGTGAGCATCAGATGCTTTGGTCTGGCTGCCAGAGTCATTAGAGAGTCACCACTGGGACCTTACATGTTTCCTTTGGGGTAAAATTGACCAGAACAGAAACTGGTTGAACTATTTATGTCTCTGTTTCGAGGCACAATGTAGGGCTGCCAACCTTCGGGGGGGGGTGGGCTGGAGATCTCCTGGAACCGCAGGGAGATCAGTCCCTCTGGATAATTTTATTTATTTATTATTTGTTTGTTTAATTTATATCCCACCTTCCCCACCAAGGCAGGCTCAGGGCGGCTAACATAGA